>NW_008796044.1:14770911-14820659 GCF_000699145.1 Aptenodytes forsteri
GCCCAAAACCCAGGAAGAAGACATAAGTGAGGCAGGGACTTGGATTTCAGAGGGTAACAGCAGTTTGTAGAGGGGTGAGCTCTGGCTGGAGTTAATAGACTCTCCATGCTGATTGCGAATCTGCTCGTTAGGCACTTGTTTGCCTAGTGTGCATGTGGCTGTGTCTACGGTAGTACTGTGGTTTGGATGAGAGCGCGCTTTGGAAGCGAATCCCCTGATTGTCTCCACTTCTCTTGCCTTGGTTTGCATTGCAGAGACATCTCCGCGTGCACAGAGCAGATTCCCTTCAAATGAACCCAACTGGCGTGTGTAGATGGAATGTGCTCCAACGTTAACGTGCATTCGGACAAGAGCTGATCTGAAGCAAACCCCTGTAACGTCTGTAGTTTGGCCATTGGCCCCAGGCACCAGCTGTCCCACGCTGCACATCCCATCGTAGAGCACCGCATTAGGTATAGCCCTGGCATAGCTGTAGGAAAGCTAATGCCGAGACAACAGTTGGACAAAGCAGGATCAGTCTTTTTAGTACCCTGGCATGATTTTTTACAGCTGAGTCCTTCCAGCAAATCCTTAAGATTTTCAGCAGCTATAAGCTTTTTATAGCAAATCAGGTTTTTGCACCCATCTGGCTGACTGGTTATAAACATACATCTCTCAAGCTGGCTTGTTATGTTCTGTTGGTATTAAAAAGAAAACCCACGATATGCAGTGGGCTATTCATCTGTATCTGCTTTTCATGGCATGCCTCTTGCAAATGAACACAAATAACCAAGAAAATCGGTTTGCATGTGAAATCCCAAAGACAAAAGGCTCAAGCACAACAAAGCAACAGGTTGGCATGTTGAAAACATCAAAGCAAGATGGTCATGATTGCTGCTCTGAGTCAAGCATTCTGGTACAATAAAGAGCTTATGGGAAATGAATAGTGAGCTGCCTGGTTTTTAGGGCTGCCAGGCATCCGCTGGTCTTGTCAGGGTGATGTGCCTGACTTTTGGCATCTGTATTCAAAACTATCGATCTGGGCCTTCAGTGTAAGCCTTCACTGAGGGATAAGCAACACTAATTAATTTTCCTCCTTTCCTCTGAATCTAGCTAATTTAAGAAATGTCTTATTGATTGTGATTTTGGCAAGTTAAATTTGTGTTTTGTGTGCTGTGAACATAAGGAGAATGGTTTGCCATTAAGGGCTGCAGTCAGTGGTAACGTGTTGCTACTCGCTCGGTATGAGAAAAGAGGAGCGCTCTACTTACTGCTCCCTCTTACTCGGTTGCTGACATTTTTATTGCTTTGGTGCCTTGTTGTGGGTATTTTGGTTTAATTCAATGATCACAACTACAAAGGGTCTGAAACATTTTTGCCATTAAAATCCAGCAGCACAGCTACAGTACAGTCACAAGAGATTTAGAAGATCTCAACACTGGTCCAAGATATAGCCCAGACATAGACATATGACATAGACATAGTCCAGAACAGATTTACAGCTAAGTCCCACTGTGTTCCATAAAACTACAAATTTCTGCAGTTTAAGGTACAGAAAGGATACATCTGCCTTTCTGACCGGGGCAGTGCAAATGAGGAAGAGCCTGGGTTTGGTTTGCTGTGACTTGGTTATTCTACACGCCTAATATTCAGGTGATAGTTGATATTAACCTCTCCTCTGGCATGTGTCTGATTTTTGGAGCATTTGAAGTAGAAAATCTCTGATGCCCCAATACAATTTATTGAAAGAACAGTATTTCCATGAGGCAATGACATCAGTTGAATGAACGATTCACGTTTAAACCTCTGTCCTCCCCATCCCCACTCCACCCACCTCTGTGTATGAGGGAAATTTAGAGGAATCCAAGCAAAATGTGGTCTGGAAGTGTACGGCTTCTGGTTAGCTGCCAGCAGCCGTGCTTTAAGGCTCATCCCATGTAGGATGTAAAACGCCAAAGAGAGAGACTGCCACATATAATGTGAAATCTTTGAAGGGGGAATACACGTTGCAGTATGGATGACTCTTTCCACGGAGCTTTTCAGACTGCTCGGCAGTTACAAGCTTTTTATAGCAAGTCAAATTTCTTCATCCATCTGCTTGTCTGCTTATGAAAATGTATCCCTCTGGTGCACTTGTTACATTTCATTACCGTTAAATAAAATAAAAAGTCAACATACCTTGCCCACTGGTTTAGTCATCTGTATCGGCTTTTGATGAACTACATCTCCTATAAAATGAACACAGATGCTCTGTACGTAAATATCACCCCCTGCTACAGCTTCAAGGCCTCTAATAACAAAATCAACTTCATTAATGATGAGTATAAAGGTAACGCACACCAAACAGAACAGCTGCACTGGGAAACTTTCCAAGTGGAAATGTGATGGATACGTGATGCAGATGATGTCTTTCATGAACAATTAAATTTCCCTTGATTAAACTCTCTTGAGAAGAAAAAACAGAAAAGGAAGCAGTATTATTAATAGCTTTATTTCTGATTGCTTAAGTGCCTTTACTAAGATAAGATTCAGTAAAAAAAGTCGGTAAAAACGTTTGAACGGAAATGGTAGAAATTTGCTTAGGCCTCAGACATTCTGTATATCAAATAAATCTCATGCCATAGCAGGCATCTGCGCTCCCTCTGCAACACCGTTGGGTTGGTCCTCTCCTCACGGGGGAAAGAGGAGCACAACGGCCCTGATCTCTAGGGACAGCCTCAACAGCTTGCTCTAATTTTGTCTCATTGTCTTTAAGGTTTTAAAAATTAAGAACGCGTTTTATTGCACTGCGTATAAACAGTCAACCCCCAGTGGGAAAGTTAATTAAAATGGCCAATGCATCATGTTACCAATCATCTGAGTAGTGCTCAGTGCTCTCTGGTCTGTGGCCTCCTGACCATAATTCAGGCTGTACAGATGCGGGTGCATACAGACAGCCAGACTTGTAAGATGCTCTTAGTTGTAGGTTCATCACATGTTAAAATACAAATATTATTTGCTGTAAAGACAAAAATGTCTAGGGTCTAGTCCAATGCCATGCCAAAGAATAAGACACAGCTAATGAAACTGTGCCTTAGATTAAATACTAATCCCTTCCCCTTTCCTTTTTCCTTTCTCTTTCCCTAGATCTAATTATTTTCAAGTTTCTAGGCCCACTTTCTTGAGGTTAAAAGGGCTCAACTTCATTCTGTTTTTCTTTCTGTACCTTTCCATCATCTTAACAGTTTTTATTTTTCTTTTTTTTTTCTTTGCTGGCATTTCCTTAGCTGGCTGGTGGCTAAAATGGATTGTTAAGAACAGATATTACAGCTTATATGTAGGCACTAATATCCACTCACACTGGCTTCAAATCCCACTTCAGGGGAGCGTGTTCTGCCTCCCTACTTTTCTTTGTCATCTTATTTGGGAAGAGTGTCTTTTCCATCCCGAGCTGGTTTGCAGCTAATCAGCTGCCACCTTTCTGTGGCTGGTAAAGTGATTCCTATCGGTATTTAATTTGAGAAGCATAGTGGGTTCCTTCAGTATGACATGCAAGTGGAGGGGATGCTGTGTGAATGCAAGATGATACCCTATATTCCTCATTTTGTAAGGAAAAGTCTCGGTGAGTGGTCCTGTCATTTAGGTGCTGCTCAGGGGACGCTGAGTTTTATGTAGCTGGATTTATTATAAGCTTCTTATCCGAGGCTGTGGGCAGCAGCACACACCTTAAAACCAGACAGTACTAAAAGTCAGTACTACAGTACACAAACTTACCCATCCTCCCCAAACAACCCCCCCCGTTTTTCCTTTAAATAACCCTCCCATTATAAAGTAATGATCGAAGCCATGGTCTCTTCATAAGCAGCTGATGCCTCAGCCCTGCTCCGTGATGCATTCTGGTACAGTAACTTCCTTTCTGCAGGGGGTGTCTTAGAAAGCTATGACTGTGCTCTATCTGTTTATTTATAGGATCAAGATTAATGTAGTGTGGATTAAAAACACGTTTATTTATAGGATTGTGACTAATGTAGTATGTGCATTCTACATCAGTAAACATTAATTGAATATTCCTCTGTGTGAGGCTGAATAAGCGGCTCGACTGTTGCATTGTTCCCCCCCGAAAAAGCTGGGCGCTGCAGCAGTGGCGCGAGGTAATTCTGGCTCCATCACAGGACCTCACATACCATACCCATTATGGAGGCCAGAAGCCAAAGTTTCCATGGTGAATAATGACTTGGGGTACTGAAATGTTTATTGAGATTAGCCAGGGGTGACATTAAACCTGTGGGATGGCACTGATAGTACAGAACCCATTTTTTCATGTAGTACCCTTCAGATTTAAGATATTTCTAAGTGCTTGACAAAGAATTGAAATTCTGAGTGTTTGGGGACTATGATAGCAATTATACCAGTCATTATGAAATGAGATGGAAAGCAGTGAAAGACCTGAAAGAAACCCTGTAACAATGATAACGTAGCACCACCACCAAGAGGTAACTCAGTCACTCTACCTCAACCCAGTCCTTGCTGTATTTGCCCGTATGCAGCAGATGACCAGGATCCTCAGTGCTGCGTGCGCAAAGCCCAAAGGGACAGCTGAGGCCAAGAATTCACCGTGCTCTTCAGGCACAAAGATCCTACCGGTGGCTCCTCACCTCTGAGGACCTTGAAGCACTTGCCCAAGAGTCAGTGTAACCTCTTTGGCAGAGTAAGGAACTGAAATATGATTTGCAAGAACCAAGTCAGGATCATGGTATTCTTGTTTTTAACTACCTGCTGCTTTTATTTTAACCTACCTGCTTTGCCTTTTATGTGCTTACTTTTCCTCTGCTAGTGGCTGCAGTGTATCTAAAACTTGATGTGCTAAGATGTGTTTCCATAGAATGTCCAGCATGTGCAGAGGCTGCAGGCCAAGATTAACTGCCCTCTACCTTGGGAAACACTTGGGAGGAGTGAAGAGACCAGTCACCTTCTTCTTTGGGGGTTTGTGAAGTTTTCTCTCCAATCCTTCTTGCAATTCCTCTCTAGGTACCTCTTACTCCATATGCATTCCCGAAGCTCTTGTTCTTTGGCACGTTCAGGATGACCTACCTATGAAAGACTCTCAACAAACCAACACAAAAATTTGTTCAAAAAAATCATTGAGCACTTGTTTTGATATGCAAAAAATAACCACAATGTAATAGGCAAAGAAAACACACCATAATATATATTCAGGCAATAGGCTTTTCCTGCAGGTGCTTTTCAGTCTGTTGGAAGAGCAAGTAGAAGTGAGTTACCGCTTTGGATCTGAATCCTGCCTCGAGACATTATATTTGTTGGTGCAAGAACCCAAGACGAGGGAAGGCGGCAACGTTTGCCCTTTATGGTCTTTATGATTCACTGAACTTTTCAATCTTTCCTGAGAAGGGTGGCCGGAACCACCAGCTTTTGGGGGATTTTTATTTCAGAGCAGATAAGCAGGGCATGACTTGCCACAGCTCTGTGTAATGCCACTGTTAGCTGAGCTAGAACATGCCTGTGGAGCTGGTCGTGCCAAGCTTTACGGCATCTTCGTCTTACACAAAAGTCTTGGCAATGCAGGAAAAAGAAATTACAGAAAATCCGGAGAGCTGGATGGGAATTTGAATAAGACACCATAGAGCACAGTTGCATTTTTCTACTTAACATCAGAGCTGGACAGCCACAATGAGGCATGAAGGTCTCATCCGAAACAACGTCCCTCTCAGCTCAGCATCTCCCTGTTATCCCTGTGCAATGCAAATGCCTGTGCAGGATTGGCACCTGAGGGTTTCCAGCGCTCGGGCAAGAACTGCTGTCGGAGCTCTTCTGTGGCTTTCTTTTACCCTGACAACTCCCCTTACAGCTTTCCAGCCACCCTACGTGTTTTAAATTCCTCAAGTAGTTTTGTGCGCAGTTCCTGCAAATTCATCTAAATGCAGGAGCACCTCTGCACACCTTCCTTGTCCGCTTTGGGCTGTCACGCACAGGCTCCGCGCCGGTACAAAGCGCAGTAATAGCACAAAATATGCTGCCAATCCTGCCTCCGAACCACGTCGGTGCAGGTGATTAGCAAGTTGTCCTGATATTGCTTTACTGCGCTCGCTGGTCTGTCTGCATGGATAGAGGGCAATAGGGACTGATCTTGAAAATACAGGACAGGGGCATGTGCTATATTTGACATACTAAACGGACGTATTTGTGCATCAGATATTGGCTGAGGGAACCCTGTCAGGTCCTTTTGGCTGAAAGGGAGAAGCCCCTTTGGCTGTAGCTTGTATGTGACCTTGGGGTGTCATCTGCAAAGGTGTCTGGCCAGCAGATGCAGCCTGGGATGGTGGATGCATCCTTTGTGTACCGTTTTGAGGAGGCTTTAAGCCATACCTTGCTCTGGCCTGTTCCTGCCTCCTCCTTGCTCCCTCCCAACTTGTTGCGTCGTTGCTAAACCTTCCCAAGTGTGAAACGGTGAAGGAGCTCGCTCTGCAGCTGCTTCTCCCAGCATGACCTTGATTGGGAGCTTCGGGGTTGTAAAGGGAACAGATTGTGCTGGGAAAGTAGTTCTGGTCCCTGGCCACAATTTGGGAAATAAGACAGAGAGCTTCCTGCAGGCGGCTTTATTAGATAACCTGGCAAGAACAAAAGCTACCAGCCAGGGAGCGTGTGCTTCGGAGCCCCAAAAGAGCTCCTTCCCGGGGTTCTGTGTAACGTCACCACGCTTCGTTATTCCCCGTTAATATTTTATCAAGCAGAAGAAGAAAGTTTCCCTTTGAAGTATACACTAGTAAATCAGCTGCTTCTTATAGCATTAAAATAGTGACAGTTTTGCTTGGGGGAAAGGGAGGCAGACAGCCCAGCTATAAATACTGTATTGGAGCGGTTAATGACTTTAGGAATAAGCAAGTGCTACAAACTAGAAATTTGCTTTCTGTGGCTCCTAAAGCTGAACCTGCAACAGCTCTGATCTTGTTAGTTCATTCTGTCATCCTATCTAAGCCTAATGCAAGCCCTTGAGGGAGCACTTCAGGGCTAGATGGTACCGAGTACTAAGGTACCATAAAAAAGAACATTTTCAGGATGATGTGCTGGACTAGCTGGGAAGAGAGACAGAAACATACTGGGCTTAGACGTAACTTTTTCTATCAATTACTATAGTACAGGAAAATGTGTATATATATTGTAGTTACCGCTGGCCAGGCTGAAAGCTTGTCTGGGAAAAAGTCTCTTTCCTAGTGGACACTAAGGAAAGCACTTTGTCTGGTAAGTATAATAAAAACTGACCATCACACAGTGTTGTAAAGATGAAAAGTGCTGTAAATGTGTCACTACCTGTTATGTGGTTTATATGAGAGATTTGCAGCCATCAAGACAAGCTGCCCATAGGGAGTATATTGGGAATTTGGGGAAGGGGATTGTACTTACAAGAGGATCGGACTTACAGATCCCGGTGTAATCTTTCCCGTGCAGCAATTTTTTGAAATCTCTGTTATCAGTGGCAAGATGGTACAATCTAAATACAGACCCATTTGATCCTACAGGGTTATTTCTATTTCCCGGATCAAAATAGGTCTCAGCAGGACAGTTCAGCCGTAGTCACAGAGAGGGAGTTGGGAAACCCCTTTGCTCTCCGGATCAGCGTGAACACCGTTACCGAGACTGAGCAAAAGTTTGACTCATTTGCTTGAGTAGGCAGGAAAAAAAAAAATTAGAAGCCTTTACTAAAAACTAGTTGTCCAAGCAGTGTTTTGCAAGGAAATCTCTTTTGATGGGTTTTGCTGAAAATTTCATGCTGATCAGCTGATGGCAAGTTCAATTTCATCTCGTTTTCCCTCGGGATGCCTTCTCTGCCCCATTTCATTATCTCTTTGCGATTTGTTCATTTGGGAAGGACTTTGTTGTCGTTGCTTTTTTAACTACATGTTTGCATAGCTACTGGCATAACCTCGAATGGATCTGTCAATAATGACTGTCTCATAAACTGCTAACGGAGACGCGTCCTGTGCAGGCACGGGAAAGTGCTTGGGTGTCTCAGGCCTGGTGCTGTTCCCTGCCAAAGCTCCTACCCCTTTCCTCAGCCCAGGTGAGACCCCTGCTCCTTCCTGGCTGTCCCCAGCACCGTTCTGGGGAGAAAAAACAATGTCATTATGCGGATTTCACGTGCATCTTCAAAGGCCTCTAATGTTTAGAGCTAAAAGCTTGGCCTGTCTTATCCCTTACTATGTCTAGCTAACGTTTTATCCTTAACAAAAGTGAAGTGAACAAGGTAATCCTTTAAGTTAATAATTTAAGGAATCAACGATAATTCTAGATGCCATGATTTTCTTTCTGTTTTGAAATTTGGCTTAGCAAACTGTGTACCTTCAGCTAGAAAATGGCCAAAAGATCCCCTTTGAAGTGACGGGCTTTTTTATGGCTTTTTATCTGTTAATAGTATTTATAATCTAACAGAGAACAACTTTCCAAATCTGTTTGAAATATTTCCAAGCTGCTTATCATGATGTAGCATTAAAATGCGGCACTAATTACCATTAGCCAAGGGTTGGATTTCAATTAATAGTAGCAATACTTAAGTTTATTTAGCTGAACCATTGGCATTGGAGTGGCGTTCATAAAATCAGCATGCAGTTGCACAGCTTTCTTCCACATTCCCCTTGTAACTTTGGACCAATTTTTTAAATTATGTACAAAAATGAGAAATTTTTTAAAAATTACTATTTTTTTTAAAATCCAGGGGGCTCTGAAGAAAATGAGGCACATATTTCAAACCATTGGATTGGAGTGGCGTTCATAAAATCAGCATGCAGTTGCACAGCTTTCTTCCACATTCCCCTTGTAACTTTGGACCAATTTTTTAAATTATGTACAAAAATGAGAAATTTTTTAAAAATTACTATTTTTTTTAAAATCCAGGGGGCTCTGAAGAAAATGAGGCACATATTTCCTTGGTACCAAATCTTCCTCTACTGCCTTTTCAAACCCTGACAGAAAGAAATAGCATGAAATCCCAGTCCCAGTACTGCCTTGCATGTTTATGGCCAGACTTGCCCTGGCGGTAACAAACCCAAGCTAGGGAAAAGTGACAATGTGCAGATCAGAAAGTGCATTTCACAATGTGCCATTGGGCTGAGTTCAAAGCGGTTCCTTTTACCATTTCATCCTCTAAATTACTTGAACAGGATTCACTCATTCTCCTGGCGTTTCTGTGCATATTGCACAAGTGCCCCGCAGTACAAAACACAAATAAACATCAAAGCAAGGAAACTAATTTGACTTCCTCATCTTCTTGGATGTGTCATTTTTTTAAATATATATAATTCCTGAAGTAGCCTGTGGCTTATATTAAAGTGCAAGTATTTGAAATAAAGTGACAGGGGTTTATCTTCCTGGAATAAAAGGAAACTTCTAAAGCGATGTGATCAGATCCTGAAGTCTGAAAAAAATATAATATGAGTGGAGGCCTCCCTTCAACAGAACAAGCCTGACCTAAAAATGAAAATTTTCCTAGTTTTACTATTTTTCTTCAGCTCTCTGCTATGGGGCAGGACCTTAATGGTTTCCCTGGGGAGCAGATGGATGAGGGGGAGACCAGAAGCACCTGTAGCTCTTTTGTAGTTCTTGACCTCTTCATATGTCTGTCCTTTCCCTGTCTCACACACGCTAATTTTGGGTAGTATCTCTATGTCCTGCCAGTAGCTGCTGCAGGACCTGGGCAATCTTCTTTATTTCAGGGTGTTTATGGTTTGGCGACTGGCAGCAATGGAGTAAGAGGAAACATTTCATTCAAAACAGGTACTGGCAAGCAGTATTTTTATGGAAATGGCTTCACATAGACTCAGATTTATATGGTGCTTTTAAAAGAAATCATAAAGGAAAACTGGAAAAAAATTTTCCCTCCTGTGCTGAGAGGGTATGAGGGTTTGGAGCAGGGCTGGGACCAGGGGCGAGTGCTGTGGGGGTTGTTCCAGCCTTCCCTCTCGCCAGGCTCACCGCCGATTAACCCGCCTGCTCTTGCTCCTGGCATTATTACAAAGAGGGGTCGAGACGCGCAGGGGTGGTTATTGTGCATTTACACGCTGCAGGAGAAATGGAGAGCATTAGGTACTGTGCTGCACGCCGGGGTGCCCAAACCAGCCGTTGGGGAATTGGTGAGGAAAAGGGACTTTTTGGAAACTTTCTCCTGGGTGGAGGAGCTGCAGAGTTGCGTTTCGTACCCCTGTGAAGCTGACTATCAGCTGCTGAGGTTCTTTCCCACCTTTGGGCACATTTGGTCTGTGTTCGCATTTCCCTGTCACCATTTAACTCCATGTATTTCACTGCATTTTCTCTGTCTTTTAGGGTTGTGAGTGTGTGAGAAAACCTGAGTGTCCGGGAAACCTCCATGTCCATTTACCTGGTGCCTGCCAAGCAGCATGTGCTCTCGTTCACTGGCAGCGTGCACATCTCACCTCTCGCTACTTCTTGTGTGTCCCTACAGCCAGTTTTGAAACCTTTTAATGCAGAGGAATGAGCCTGGGACTGACCCTGAGGTACGTTAGCACTTGAGCGGAGATGGGATGTGGCACCCTGTCACTCCCTCGCCTACCCTGGGATAATCCAGGCTGGCTGCAGCAGGGTGCAAAGCCTCCTGCTCGCCCGCAGACAGGCGATGGTGTCAGCACGAACGCCGCTGCTTCAGCATCCGCTCAGATCCCGTCACTTAACGGCTATCGCATTTGTCTAATGCCGCTCAGGGGTGCGTGTTTGCTTGCCTATCACTTTTGATCATCAGCAAAATGACACCTCGAAAGCATGCAGCTCTCCCACAAGGGCACCTTGAGAAGCTGAGCGCCTTTGGGCGCTCGGTGGGCCATCGTGCTCCTCACAGTCCCATTTTCACTCGCTTATCTGCTGCAGCTGTTTGGGCTATGTCCTTCTGTTGCAGGGTGCCAGACCTGGCCCCAGGCTTTACATCTCTGCTGGCTCACACGTATCGCCCCCTTCAATCCATGCGCAGTTCCTGAGCAGCAAGAGCTTTGATATTTTCTGGCTAGAGTAGCACCGAGTCATCTAACTCTAGGTGTTTCATTACTCGAATTGCACTGGGGAAATACAATGCTTAATGGCTTTGTGTCACTTGATCTAATGGTCTCCTCTTGGGCCATGTAACGTGACCTATAGAAATGGTGTTGAATTTGCAGCCTACTAAAATTTTTCCTTGTCCTGCTGGGACTTGCTCTCTCCCATTGCTCAGCAGTTTGCAGGAGGCAGCACGTTGCTGCTCTGGTGAGGAGGATGGAGCCATTCTGGCAATATGAGCTACTGGCTCTGCCCTCCTCCTTCCCTCCGACCGTCCTACAAGACAGAATAGAAAATTACGTGGCTGCTTTCTACAAGCAACTACAAGTCACTGAAGTGTAACAACTCCAGTAAGAACAGCTTGTGATACTCTGCTTTTCAGCTTGGCTTATTTGCTTGTTTACTCGCTAATTTTTTTAGCTTCAGCAACTTGCAATGAAATCTCAGTTATTAGCAGGATTTGGCTGCTTGGCTTTCCAGAGCAAGCTCGTTTGCTTTTGTATAGGCCATGTGCAAATATATACGAAATCTGAATTTAAAGAACAAAAAGTTCGTAACAAATATGGGCAGCATAATATATGCCGTATTGTCAGTCTAAAATCAGCATAAATTTTCATGTAAACTCAACCAGATCAGGCCCTGGTTTGAGCAGGGGGTTGGGCTCCAGAGGTCACTTCCAGCCTAAATCATTAGATTATAAGGATGAGGGACCCCTTCCCATCAGCATTTCTTTTCCTTTCCTCTCCAAGGAACAGAAGGATCATTTTTCTCCTCCAGCGCTCCCATGAACCCCAATGTCCTTTTTTTCCCATCTGCTGCCTCATCTCCAAATCCTGAAAGTTTTTTACTGTTTTCTACTGTTTTGCAGGTTGAAACTTCCCTCCATCCCTCATGAGGACCATTTTCCTTGTTCTTTCCCTACACCATCAGGTGCTCTGGAACCACTCCTCATTCCAAACACCCTTGATTTAATTTACCATTCTTGCTCTAGAGGTCCTCTGCTCCCTGTAATTAGTAGATGCCTTCAACCCCTAACGTTTGCAGGGGAAATTGTCAGAAGCATCATCTGTGGCATGTGCTGATTAACATGTCCCAAATGCCCAGTTTATTCTCTCTGCCCTCAGAGTCCATTACACCAGTAAAAGGCACTAATTACGACTCGAGACCAGCTCCTGTTGGCATGAGCAGAGCTGAGAAGGGATATCCATCTGGAGTGAGTAAGGATGGAGCAGATCATACTCATCCTTCCCTGGGTGCTGCCAAAGGCTGATGGCTCCTCCGTGATAGTGGTTAGTGCCTACCCAGGAAAGCCGCTCGTTGCAGAGTGGTGCTGGGGGCTGTTATCCCCCTCTCTCCCTTAGCCCTGTAGCATCCTCCTTTTCTCTCCATAAATGTGTCCTCTCGTGTACCCTTTGTACATGATGTGTGGGATTACTGGTGCTCGCCAGTACAGGACTGGCGATGGGTTCTGCTCCCATCCACAGCCCGCTACAGCACGGTCACCTTTCCACGCTGTCTAGTTTTCATTTTATAGTACTGGGAACATGTGTTTTATGTGAACTTCTTTTCCAAATACACTCTAGAAAGAATGATTTCTGGGAATCCAGAAAATATCATGGGCTTGTTAACCATGAGGGATGGGCCTGGGACTGACCCTGAGGTACGTTAGCACTTGAGTGGAGATGGGATGTGGCACCCTGTCGCTCCCATGCGGTTGCAGGGAATTTGAGGTGTGCCAGAAACATCCCAAGAAGTGCAATGGGCAGAAGTGTTTGGAAAAAGAAGAAGAGATTATCCAGCAATTTAAAAAGTTTCTCTTGTCTTGTTTGGCATCAAGTCAACACCCAAGCCCCATGCGCCGGGGACCAGGGAGCAGTGAGCGCATGCAATGCAGAATGCTGGCGGGATTCAGTTAGAAAAACTATGAAAACTGCAAAGAATGGTTCAGATGAAATAAAGGAGCTCTCTTGGTAGCATTATATGTTCCTCACAGCTTTGTATGCTATTTATAGCAATATATTTGTCAATGCAGATTAAATACATTCTCCTTGCAAGATTCAGATTTGGAGCTGGAAAAAACAGGGTATCTGCATGTCCCTGTGCAGCTGCACATTGAACGCTGAGATCGCATTTGTGTGTGGGCTTCCTGAATTTTTTAGGGGAAAAAAACATTTTATGTTCAAGTTGGCTTTGTGTATTTCAAAGATCCCCTTTTGGCAACAGAGGCTTTCAACTCTCATTTGATTGTTTCAGTAGTGGCTTTGAGACCACCTCTTGCTCTTTGCTCAGCTCCACTCACCGGCTGGGCATGGCAGCCCTGCTCCCGGAGGTGTTTTTAGCTGAGCTGTGGGAAAGCAAAGGCAGGTTGCCCCTGACTGAGGCTCATGTGGCTCTGGGAGCGAGAGAGACCCTTTGCATCCAGTGTGGCTACGACATTTTCCGCCTGCTACAGCCACGCTCCTTCTGCCGCCTCTAATTCTGGCAGACAGGGAGGGGGACGGAGACATGGGTGGGGGCGTGAGCTGTAAATCAGTGGGACATCCTACAGACTATCACCTTGGATTCACAGCATGTGTGAGGAGCGATAGGGACGTTCCTTACCCAGCCACACTATTTCTTTTTACTTCTGGTTTGATTTAGCCTGAAAATGTGCAAAGGGATTCACGGGCTTAAAGGGTGGGAGGGCAATGTTGGTCCACACTGCTGTTTTATGCTGAGCTGGGTGGTTTTAATAGCCAGAACCCAAATGCCTATCTCCAGGGATTTGTTTTTTGGGGAGCTCACAAAGAGTGAAGATTAGAGATTTCATACCTGCTTAGGAGCACCTTTGCCAGCAGAAGCCAAAGGGACTCATGGTCCTAAGTCATTTAGAAGTGTAGAAAAATTCCACCCTGAGCCAGACCTAGATGTTTTTAAGGCTGTGAGCATGCCATAAATAAATAAAAATGAAAACCTAGGGGAGATCAAAATGGAAAGAGGCTGCGCCAGCAACTGCCAAAAGAAAAGACGGACTCTTTTCTCTATCTTACATCTCTTGCATAAAATTCCTACACAATTTCTGCTTTAATAATAAAAAACCTTTTTACCCAAGAGATTTCTCAAGGCTCTGGTCTAGTTGTCAGCTTCAGACTTTAGTGAGGTTCAAATCTGGTGCTGGGCTTCTCATCCTAAACAACCAGTCTGTTGTCAGCTATCACTCAAACCTCTGATTTCTCCCTTGACTCAAAAAATTCCCCCCCCACACATTTTTTTAGCACATTCTGCACTTTTCCTCTCATTTTCTGGCTCTCTTGAGCTTTAAGAGTATTCTGGGAAATAATAAGAGAAAAGATAAAGAGTTGATTTAGTGCTTAGCAAATATTGGAAGGAGATTTGTGCATGTGATTAGAATTTATTTATTCTCTTCTTATGTAGCAGAGGAGGGTTTGATGTAATAGCTAAGAACATACGTGGCAGAAGTTGCTGAAGAAAGCTTTTCAATGTTGACAGACTATGAATTTAAAATTAGCAACTGCAACTCATAGTTAAAGAATCTTTTATGGGGTGGAGAAGGATTTCTTACCAGTGTAGATATGGCTACAGTCAATAGGCACAAATCCATGGCATGCGGTTGCAGGGAATTTGAGGTGTGCCAGAAACATCCGAAGAAACGCAATGGGCAGAAGTGTTTGGAAAAAGAAGAAGAGATTATCCAGCAATTTCAAAAGTTTCTCTCTTGTCTTGTTTGGCATCAAGTCCTCATTCAAGCCCCATTCTGCTTGGGCTGGGGAGCAGTGAGTGGCCACAGTCCCCCAAAGGTGAGTTCTGGCTTGGGCCAGTGATGACTGAAGCATCTTCTGGATTCGCGCGTGTGTGTGTGAGAGAGGGAGGCTGGAAAAGCTGAGCTGCTTTCATGTCCAAACTGTGCTGTGTGGGTGTTACTAGTATGTTGTGAAGGAAAGACCTCGTTAGTCCGTGATGAACCAAATGCAAAGGCACAGAAGAAAGGAAGGAAGTCAAGGGTGATGGGAATTGGAAAGAGAATAAAAAACCTGGGTATTTAGAAAAAGAAGGGATCCCTGTTTGAACAGATAGTCTTGTAAGAAAGTGATATAAAAATAAACTTAATTTGCTTCCTAACATGACATTGCAGGAACATAAGGTTGGAATAAATCTTGAAATGGCTTATTGGAGAGAATGTAGAGTAAAGCTTGATCAAATTGTTTGTGTATAAAGAATGAAAGAACATGTAGGAAAATGGAGTTGTATTGAAGAAAAAGTATATTGCAGAAGGAAAACAGACGTGGTTCCAGTTCAGCAGGGCCTGTAAATGATGCTTTCACCTCTCTCACTGCTGAACACGAGGGGACTTTAAAATGAGCTAGGTGCAGAATAGGTGCAGAATCAGACCTCAGGCCAGCTGGAAACTGAGGAATTGGATGGACCAAAGGGACTGGGGATGCCCAAGGGACACGGCCACTGCTCACTGGCTTCAGTGGGGACAAAGCGGCTGTGGCTCATGTGCCAGCTCCAGCATCTTCTAGGGTTTGCCCCTGGGTGAGCACTTAATGATTCCCAAGGGGAGATGAGAGCAAGTAACACTGTCCTAAAAGTTAAAACACTGAAAACATACCTAAATTGGCCATCAATTTAGAACCTCAAAAGCATTTAAAAATGTTTTGTTGATTCTTGTTTTTGATGGCAATGAAAGCGACAGAATCCGAGAAATTAATGAAACACAAAGACCAGCATTTGAAGTGAGATATTGTTAGCAAGGTACAGTGTTTTTTTATCAAGATTTATGTATGGTAGGGAAAAACCAAAAGAGAGAGTATAGGAAGCCAAATGAACTGTCAGACCTAAAAAGTGTTGTCATTCTGGAAGCAGCTGAAAAAAGTCGATAGAAGACAATTGACTTCAGATAAATTGTCAAAAAAATGTCAGCACTTGAGGTTCAGAGAAAGGCCTCTTGACAATGGAAACCTATGGTTTTCCTTGACTAAAGTCTGTTAAGTTTATTAGTAATGCATTGATAGAAAGTTTATAGAGCAGCTTTGAAAATAAATGATGAAAGGAAAATGACAAAGAGCAGCTCTGCCAGAGGTAAGAGAGCTACTGTTCTGTAGCAAAATGACCTCTGATAGGGAGGGAAAAATGGAAAGCAAGTAAATGAAATAAATTTTTCTTGATTTCTACTTTTTTGTGATCACAAAATGCTATGATATGGAACACAAAAGAAGTTTCATGTAAATGTGTAATTCCTAAAAGAGAGTAACCACTATGAAAGTTGAGGTATACAAATGACTACTCTGGTAACAGTAGTGCTTGTACCTCCAAGGACTCATTTTGTGACCTTTGCTTATAATGGTGGCCGTTTATTCATGTGAATTGTCCATTTGCTCTCTTCCATGTGCTATAGAAAGAGTGAGAAGAAAAACAGAGTATTACAATATTTTCATTCAATGAGCCTGAGGTGCCGCAATACACTACAGAAATCCTGGGTGGCCCACGTTTGTGAGGTTGTGAGTTGGGACACACGGCGAATCAGAGCCCTCTTTAACCCTTCAGAAATCAGTTTTGGGAAAATGCCCTTCATGGCATTCGCTGCTCCTGCCAAGCAGCGCTGAAAGCAAGGTGTTGATGTTAAAATGGTCGGGACATTTCTGCGGATGCTGTGAATACGATGGGCTGGGGGAGGAAGGGTTGAAACAATTGGTCTGCCTTAAAAAGAAAGTAAAAAATTACGGAAGAGGTATAAGCACTCTTATCCCAGTGCCTGAGCTTTAACCACAGCAGGAAAGCTCCTTACAGCCAGGTTCTTCTTATGC
Source organism: Aptenodytes forsteri (assembly GCF_000699145.1). Taxonomy (NCBI): domain Eukaryota; kingdom Metazoa; phylum Chordata; class Aves; order Sphenisciformes; family Spheniscidae; genus Aptenodytes; species Aptenodytes forsteri. The sequence goes on from NW_008796044.1 coordinate 14,787,729, forward strand.
CTTCCTCTGAAATAGTAATACTCACAGAGACGGGATGCTACCCTGAGTGGACTGCCTGTGTTCATCAACGTGCCGATTCCTGGGATCCACATTTACTTGGGTTCAAATTCCTTGGGGGTAATAAAGTGGGATGCAGGGTTTGCTCTGCATCCATTTGAAGGAGATCTGCAGGCAGAGTAAAATACGACGGTTGAAGGACTCTATCTTGATGGGATTTATTTAACTCATGAAAAATGTAAGAAGATTGAATTGTATTGGCACCATATATCATATTGCTGGGTGAAAAATTAAGATACATTAGTGGAATTTAAGTGACTAGTTTCTCACTGAATTTGCATTATGATTAGCCCAACTGTCTCTGCAGCGTGCTCTGCCGTGAGCATGAACAAGAAAGCAGCAGACAGGTTGTCTAAGTGCTTTAGGAACTCCAGACTACAATAAAGTGTGCAGAGGTGTGTGGCTATTACGGAGTCACGTCTCGTCTGCATTTTGATGATGTCAGACTTGATAGAGTGGCAGGAAAAAATTAAGAGGGAGGATTTGCAGTAGGGAGGAGAGCATATGTGAAACTTGAAGGGTTTTGTTCAAGTCTGAGGAACAAAGGTGAGGCAAATTGCAGGACAAAAGGAAATTTAAAGTGTGTTCTCTGAAATACTGTAATTTGTCAGTAAGAGCAGAAGGGGAGAGACAGTTCCAGTAATCAGCAAGAGAGGAAGAATTCTTAAGAAACCATCAAGAGTCCTGTTCATGCAAAGGTTTTTTGCTTATTAATAAAAATCAGGGAAGAAAAATAAAGTAGTTAATAAACATTGTATTTATGGTTATTTTCTAATGCTAATTTTCGGTTATATATTTTTATTCTTTTTCTACTTTTGTGTCCATCTCCTAAAGGGCAATAACTTGTTCATGCAGGTTTTTTGCTTATTAATAAAAATCAGGGAAGAAAAACAAAGTAGTTAATAAACATTGTATTTATGGTTATTTTCTAATGCTAATTTTCGGTTATATATTTTTATTCTTTTTCTACTTTTGTGTCCATCTCCTAAAGGGCAATAACTGTGAATAAAAATAATTTGAATTTCTATTAATTGTATTCTAGGATTTTTCAACCAATATTTTTCTACTCAAATTTTCATGAAACACATATTTTAATTCTCAATTCAAGTCTTCAAAACCGAACCAAATTTGTAATTTAATAGCGCAGTTTGTTGGCTTTACGATCCCTACTTTTGACCTTGCCCCTTGTGCCGTGTTTGACTCGGTGGTTGCAATTTCAGGTTTCTGTGCATGGTAAAATGGTGTCTAAATGGCGTGGTTCCCGTCACAGCATGGCTAGGTGGTGCTGTGCTTCCTCCCTCTGGGCTTTGACCTAGTGCTCGCTGCGTGCTCCTGCGCAGCGTCAGGGCCAGGTGTTTAAAGGACTTCTTGAAAATGTCATGTAAGATCCAACCACACGAATTACCAATTCAGAGGTTATGGATAGAAAAGAGCTCTCCAAGGAAAAACCACATCATGTTTGAAACCTAGACTGGCTAAGTGGCTTAAGAGGGCAAAATTTAATTAAATGCCTGGAGCCAGCCTGAACTGTCAGAAATAAATCTAAATTAAATATGATTACAAAGTGATCTAATAGAATGAGATAAGTTATACATAAATTAGACATGGCTTGCGCGGCAGAAACAAATCAACAGAAAGTCCTTGGGTGTATATCAGTCCTAGTACATTTTTATGACGCAGATCAAAATAGGATGAGAATTCCTGACTGTACGGCAGAAAGGAGCCTATAAACATGATTGACAAATCTGCCAACAAAAGATGAGTCGGTGCAGGGCAGAGATGGATCATGCAGCGGTTTCTGTATAACATGCTTTTCGTTGCTGAGAGGTTATAAATTATTACAAAAAGGCTGGGTTGCAGCTCTGGTTCTTTTAATAGTAGAAATGGTAGTAGATTTAAATGGACAACACTTGATACAGAAATTAGATGTCATTCCCAAAGCACACTTAATGGTTTTACCTTACCTTCTGTCAGGGAAACATGGCTTGTGACCGCAAAGGTAAGCTGGAGAAATTGTCTACTAAATTGGAATACTCTTCGTGATTAAGCCAGCTCACAATTAACAGAGTAATCCAAGGATTTGATCACTGATAGATAAAAATATTTTACAGCATGTTTTTGTGTTACAAAAAGCAAACTGTAATTAACTTGTAGCCATTGCTTGAGTAGAGCCAATAAATAAATTAAGATGAGGTTGGCCACTTAGCAAATTGTATCAGGAGAAAGACAAACGAAATCAAAAGGCATCTCTTCGATGACAAACTTCAATGTTATTACAGCTGGCAAGAGCCAGCTCTTCCCCAATTAAAACAGCTTCAAAGAGAATTCCAAGACTTCTATGACTTCTGAGAGAAATAACCTTCGAAAAAGGGAATCTGTACAAATACAGCAATTCTTGTTGTTCAGCCTATTGCCCTTTGAGTATTTGTGCGTTAATTATTATTTCTCTTAGCACAGTGACACATGGCAGGTTTGGGGGGAGAGAAGCATGTAAAGAGCAGACCCAAGGGAAAAAGGGCAGTGAAATCAAATGTTTGAAATTTGACTATATCAATGTTTTTCTTAAAAGGAAAACGTGAAGAGGAAATGGCAGGAGTGGCAGGAGGCAGGTGAGGCTGCCTGCGGAAGCACGGTCTCGTGGGACAACAGTGTGCGACTGTCTGATTCCAGATGGCAAAATAGCAGAGTTTGGTGGTATCAGACCACTTACTCCTGAACAGATGTCAGGATCAAAAAATACGCAGCATTTTTGCTAAAATCCTCTTGCAGGAAGCCCAGAGGCGGGGTAGCCTGGAGCGCTGTGTGCTTTGAAATGGTCCTTCGATGTCAGGAGCTGGGGGTGTTGTGGGGCTGCAAACTTTCTCTTTGGTGGTACCACGTGTTGTGCAATGGAAGAGCAGATCTTGTTTGTTTGCAAAGGGAAACTAAAATTCTTTCTGAGATAAAGACGGCACCTGTTTCAAAGCTGGAAGAAAAAACCATAATCCCCTTTTTCTGGTCTGGAAGTGTCACATTGTTCTTGGGAATCTGTACCATGGCCATTGGGATGGTACAGAGGTGCCTGTCGTGTTCTTACCACCCCTGATACCCACATTTGGGTGGTTTTCTCAGCCTGAGCAGTGCAGCACAGATACTCGGCAATTCACTGCGACGAACTGGAATGGTGATAGGGGGAACTAGACCCCATGTTTATCTCTCAGTTTCAGCATAAGAGAGGTCAGATTTCTTGTGAAATCATGGTTCTTACAGCCTGCATTTCATTAATTGGTCACAGAGCCTATTGCAGAGACTGATGATCAGCAAATCAAGACTGTCAAGTCCCCCCACACTGTCTCTTTCTTTCGGGTAAAAGCACGATGTTGCCTTTTATTTTCTAGTCCTTATCTTGCTTTTTTAGTACAGCGTGAACCGATGCTGGCATGGAAAAACATGACAGTTCCCTGAATCAGCAGTCATAGGTTTAAGAATGAATAGGGCTTCTGTGGGAAATTTATTAGGCTTAGAAATAGAATTACAATGTCGGTGGATAAAATATAGGGGAACATAACCTCGCGTAGAGAAAACAAAGCAGTCTTCTCCCCAGTCCACCTACTTTTCAAAGTTGACTCTGTACAATCTCGAACAACTATTTCCTGGCCATCCTTTTAATTATTATTACTCTTATTTAAGACCTTTTTCCATTTTGCTCTGCCCCTGCCTCTCCCATGTCCTCAGCAACTGGGTGTGCTTCTGGCAATGTTGCAGGAATAACATCCGTAGCTGTCTTTAGTGGTAGAGGCGAGCGAGAGATGAGCATTTTTAAATGAGGGTTGTAACTCGGTGTCCTCTGCAGGAGGAGCGGCGGGGAGGCGATCCGGGGGAGCTGGACAGTCAGCAATTGCCGTATCGTTTCCCTTCCCTGGCTAGTACGGGACTAGCTGATGCTTTGATCTGAGCAGGAAAAATGTCCTTTGGGAAAAGGCTTCACAAGTCACACCCCTATAACATTAAGCAGGTTGTAGCCTCGGGACCTGAATTTGCCCGGTAAGTGTGATGTAATTTGTACTTTCCTCACACAGCTCCTCTTGTTCTTATTTTAAACACCACGCTCAGTCCTCAGTATGTCAGTGCTGCTTTGCTGGGGGCTTACGCTCAAGCCACGCGGCTGAGCACGATGGTGGGACATCCTGTAGGACACGTGGATGGAGGCACCTCTCTGCACCCTTGGGACCTGCAGGGCTGGCCCCAGGCAGCACTCGGTGATGTCTATGCTTCATAGGTGCAACCGCTTCTTCAGATGCAACCCTGTTCTCTCCCACCCGCAAATTACGGAGCCGAGCTGAGCAAATACTTTCTAATAGCTCATTTATTTGACAAATGCAACCTTTTTCTCTGTATGAGTGTCCCTAAGTCAGCTGCAGATTTGAATTTACGCTGTGGTTGGCCGTCTGATGGGTAAAATTTGAGATTGGAGCTGTGGTTTGCCGATTGCTGGCAGAAGCGCAGCCTCTGCCGCTCGGCTGCACCAGTTCATTTCCCGCATGGGGCTGCTGGTTCAGAGCCTGCTTTAGGAGCTGGGTGAGCGCGTTCTCAGGAATATTTGATTAAATCTCAGTTACGTGAGCACCTGAGGAGAGAAAGTACAGAACTGGCACAAATGCAGCCAATATGAACTCATTCAAACAAACGTTTGCCGAGCCACCACAGGGACCTTTTTTATTGTTTTTTATTGGAAACCCTTCCCTGAGACAGCCTTATTTGTTAATGATATCCATACATGAAAAATGCAGTACAAATACTCTGGGTCAGATTTACAGCTGACTTTGCTGCCCTGCTTCATCTGGGGATTTGTCCTTCCGTACTAAGGTAGAGGGGAGTTGTTCCTGGTCAAAATGCAGCAAAACACATTCATAGATTAGATGTAAAATGAATTTACTTACAGGGCATTAGTCATTCTCACCATTTCTAGTAACTAATGTTGTTGGTGAAGTTAACTATCCTTAATTCAAACCCAGAGAAAAGCCGGGATAAGTAATTGTTTCTTGTTGGCATCTTAATTTTGGAGCTCAGCTCAATCTATTTGGTTGCTCATCTCATGGATCTAATAATTACTTTATTTGATATCCCTACCCTAGTCGGTAATTGTTCTGTAGTTTCATTAAAGAGAACAGGATATCAAGATAAATCAATCAGCCTTTTCTCTTCATCATCCTCTTTCTCCTGCAGAGGAAGAAGCTCTTTGTCACTTACTCCACTTTAGCTCCCTTAATTGCTGGTTTCGTTACATCTTGGGTTGCCGCTGAACTGTCAAGCCATGAACTCTCCTGTCTTGGGTGCAGAAGTTGGTGGACTTGGCAGTGTTGGGTTAACGGTTGGACTCGATCTTAAAGGTCTTTTCCAACCTAAATGATTCTGTGATTCTATGATTCTAAGAAGCTTCTGCACATGTCGGAAGAAGCTGTAGCTGCTGCCTCCCCTAAAAATAATAATATTGTGCTCTGGTAGTGCCCCTGATCCTTCATAAACCAAAGGGAACAGGCAGAGCCTCGCCTGCCCTGCTTTTCCCGGTGCTGGAGGGGAGGATGCTCAGTTACTGCCGTTGCCCATCTCCAGTGGGGTCGGGCAGCAGCGGGCACGCTGCCCACACAGGCGGTGGCTGCTGGCGTCGCTCAGCGCTGGCCAAGACTTGGCAGCAACTCCAGTTGTGGACTTGATTTCCATTTGTATTACCGCTGCACTTGAAAAAAATGAAAAAGTTAGTTATATCTGTGTTCACATTCACGTCTCCATTGTTAGCCATGACCTAACATGCCATATTTTGCTGTTGCAGCACCCAAGTGAATTCTTAATGTGCATTTCTTAATAAGGAACCTCAGCTACACGGGGTTTGGAAGGCGCTCTACAGAAATGTAATAACTGCTTGTTCACCTGTCAAAGTGGAAAGTAAGTTTGTTTGTTGCTTCGAGCACAATTTTTGCTGCTTCTGTGCCGTATTAGATTCAGATTTAATATTAAGTAAATCAGAATTCATGAAAAAGGCTGCTCCTTTTTATAGCATTAAATGGATTTTGAATATTGCACTGAACTGACAAAAATGGCATGGAAGGCAATGATTGCACAGACTGTAGACCTTTAGACAGCATTTGAAAAGGATTTAAATACATTCTAAAGTTGGCTTTCAAATATTTGTGTATTTTCTTACCCCTTCCTGCCCCACTCTCCCTCTCCCCCAAAAATCATGAATGTAATTTCAAATATCTTGGGAAAGTCTTGGCATAAATATATGTAAATTTTAAACCTGTTTAAAAGGATATTGTCAAATATTTTTCTTTAAAAACCTGCCAACATCTTTGTTTACTTCTCTTGCTTGCACAGTTTGCAGAAGTGCAAAAATATAATCCTCCTTGACCCATTAAAGCCTTTTTCCATTTATCAAACATTGATTTTTGTGTGTTTCTAGAACAGCTTGAAATTAACAGAACTGTGCTGATAATTAAAATACAAATGATCATAGCAGTAGCCTTTTCATATGTACATCACTGCATATAAACATCTAAACAGCTATCTGTAGCCATTACGTATCATTTGTAATATTTACAAATGATAAATACATAAAAATTTACACATAAAAATTGAAGGAAATTCGCTTAATTCAATTAAATGGTTTTTTTATTGGTTAAGGAAAATAAACTACTATAAAAAAAAAGTATTCATCAGTGGGATGAAATACTTGGGTCCTTTTTTCCATTGGAGTTGTTGGCCTGCTGCTGGTGACCCCCTTGGCAGGAGGTTTGGCCTTTTTGGCGAGGTGAGGATAGGCAGCACCTCTCTCCCGCTGCCAGTATTAGGTCGGGATGGCAAAGCAGGAATACGGGGAGCTGGCTGCTTCCAGAGGCGGGCCGCCCGGCACAGCCCCGGGCACCCCAGGAAGCAGTAGCGTTGGGGTGATGGAGACCGGGACCCAAGTCAAGAAACCTCTCCTGCCAAGTGATGCAGGAATCCAAAGGAACAATACCCTTTCTGAGAACAGATCCACTATTGGAAATGGAGGGATAAAGTACACCCTTTCCGCCTCTGCAAGCAACTGCACTGGTGCTAGAAGTGCGGAGATGCTATGGCTATATACTGGTGAGAAGTGGTGCTGGCAGGCTGAGCAAATGAGGGGTGGAAGAGCTGGCAGGATGGCAGCAGTGCTGGGCAGGGCAGAATTTGTCCCCTTGCTCCCATCTACGAAGCAGATGAGGCATAGGTGCTGTGACCAGATCTGGGGGTTCGCTTAGCAAAAACCCACCTCCCCTCTGCGTGGAGAGAGATAAAGTTCCTCCTGGGATGGTCGGACCCTCGTTGGCAGCAGTTCGGTGCTGCATCTCCTGGCCCTGGAGAGGTGCTGGTGGACACCGGGCTCTGCTGGTGCTGTCACTTCATGGTGTTCCTGCTTCGTGCAGAGCAGAAAAAACTTTTATTTTTCCAGTGTGAACATTTGTACCTGCCTTGCTGCCTCCCTGCTCTTGGCAGCACGAGAGGCTCTGCCCCGGCCAGGCAAGATAACTTCTGTGCGTTTCTAAGGCAACCATCACCGGCACATCCATTCGGACACATTTTAGGAGGCAGAAAGAAATCAAGCCCACATCCAACTCCTCCTGCTTTTCCAGATCTGGGTAGTAGAAAATCATGGAACAGTGTGCGCGCACACACATGTCTGTCGCCTGAGCATCTTCAGGAGACATCTCCTGAAGATGCTCACGGAGAGAGGTGAAAGTAAGCATACTGAAAATAGGCATTATCAGTTGAAAAGCAAACTAAAAATGAAGTTCTCAAGCATGTGGACAGACAGATTGCCACCATCCACTGAGTTGCTCATGGTGTATCAGTATGAACGGAGAGCATCACCCTCTCTGTAACTAGGAAACACCCATGATGGGCATGGGCGTCCTTTTGTCGTTTGATTCTGCTTTTTACAGGAAACTGCAAATCTGGGTGCTAATATCTTGCATTGGCTCAGCCTGTGTTTGGAGACGTGCGCTTGCACACAGCCTGTCTGGGGTGTGCACGTCATGTCTGAGTTACACCATTGAGGGTCGTATAATGAATTTTGTGAGATAATGAACCTGAGATTACTAGGTTGAAATCTTAAGAGTAATGCTTAAGCAGCAATGGCTCTCACGCTTGGGCAGGAGTCATTTTTGGCTGAATTCAGGCCAAGAGGTGTGCTTCCTAGATCAGTTACTTGAAACCTGATGTTAAAGGAGCAAGTAATTTCTTGGTACATGTGCTGTTATCCAGAGATGCAGCAGAGGCATGAACCACAAAGAGGTGCAGATGGCATTGCTTTGCGGGATTTCTGCTGGGGATTTTAGATGTGAGTCAGACTGAGAATGGTGTTCACTCTGTTTTTGCAGTTGACTGCAGCGAGAAACATTTAGGTTTTGTATGTAAGAGCTTAAATGACTCAATGACCCTATTAAAAAGAAAAGGAAAAGAATTTGGTTTAACGAAACAATCTCTATTCAAAATAGGTGAGCTAAGGTGACCTTCTGTCCTGTTATTTTGCTTCATTCCCTTAGGAAGAAAGTACTTGACTGCTTTTTACAGCAGGAGGTGATAAAGCATAAAACTTCCCAATGACTCTTTTAGAACAGCAAATTTTTTTGGGGGGCTGGGAAGGAAAGAGAAAATCTTTTGCATTGTGAGTGGCCTGTTGCTTGCTTATGCAAGCAGTGAGTTTCTTGAGTGTCTGTAAACAATAACCTTTTATCCTTTTTCACGGTCACCCTGTTGTTCGGTGCGTTGTACCCCGATGACGAGCAGCGTGCTGCAGGACGGGCGAGCAGGAGCCCAGCTGCTCACACATGGCCACCTTCCAAAGTCACCGCGCAGCTTCAGTGGAGCATATGGCCCAGGGGCGAGTGTGCGGCAGACTGCTCGTCTGGAGGGAGGACCGGCGACGCTTGCAGGGTCAGCTTCAATTAGGGGCTGGATCTGCAAAGGGCTGGGTGAGCTCGCCGCACGCTGGGCTGTGCGCGCCGCTGGGGAAGGTCACCGGGGCTGAAACCCTGGATTGATTGTACTGTTGTACCCTGAATAAAGGTTAAAGGAAAAGTTTTGTACGATATGAAGTGAGTATTGATTTCCTGAAGGCAACTGGGAATTGCAGTATGGCTACTCTTTCTTTTACTGAGATAGCATCACTTTTTTCCCCCCTTTTTTTTTTTTTTAAAAGGGCCATGATGTTCCTTTAAGCAAGCTCTCTGCAGTCTTTAGTGGTTAAGTGGTTAGCTTTCCGGTTTTGTGAGTGATTGAAACAAGAGTATGATTTTAATGTTCCCTGTTGCACCACCCACCAGTTCTGTGTCTGTAAGATTTCATTAACTTTAATGATACAATAAAAAAAACCCTAAATGTAATAATGCAGTGATGATAGAAAGGGAGTAACTCAAAGCAACTCAGAGCACTCCTGTTGTTAATGCACTCCATATGAGATCTTGTCCTTAAGTAATTCAGAAAGCAAAGCTGCAAGAGTCATTTGATTCATTTTGGTACCTCAAAAACCAGTATCACGGGACTGTGCGTGCAAGCCTTTCTGTATGAGGATAATTTTGGGTTTTACCTGCTACGCTTGTATACACTGACATAATAGATATGTATGTCCACAAGCAGGTATCTGGCTGAGAAGATCAAATGGCTGTGATTGAGCTCTTGCAGAAAATGCTAGGGTCAGTAGCACGACGGTATGTCTTGAAAAAGACAGGAGAGGCACCAGGAGTGAACACAATGGTATGAATTAAGAGCTGTAGAGCCACGGCTTACCCCCTCCACCCCCAAACTTTTAACCAGCGGTGATGCTTCTGATTCATAACTTCAACTTAGCAGGGCACAAATGCTGACTTCTTCATTTTCAACACGTGGTTTATTCAGCAGTCCAAGGTGAGCACGAAGTTACTGCATGCTCTCAAATACTTCTTGCAGATAAGGTTTTGTCATTACTGAAATTTAACACTTAGTACAGTCTTGCCTTGAAATTGTCTGGCCCTGCCACAAAACCATCACAGCTGTCCTTTTACTGTGGCCATTCTGTAAAGAAGATGATGATTTGTAACGTATTTTTGCAACAGAATTACTCACTCACTGTGAGTGGGGAGTACACTTTTGCAAGGCTGATTTAAATTGTTTTCTTGTTTCAAGGACAGATATAATCCTATATTTACAAAGTAATTACATGGTCCTTCATGTATAATAATACTTAGTCTGTTTGTGGAAGCTATTCATCATATAATTAAATGAATGGTTGCCCTTTACAACTTCTTGTAACAGGTAAAGGGTCCTCCAAATTTGTGCATCACTGAATACAGCCTCACCCACATTGCAGATATTGGTTAAAGTGACCAACGGCTTTGCTACATTATAATTATGTGTTCTTTCCATTGCTTTTCTTTGAAATTAACTCAGGTCCATGAGTATTTAACTAGGCTTTGGGCTTTTTTTCATTAACTGGTGTGCTGAGGAGGGTTATATCTGATACCAAGGATTAGAAAATAATAATTTTACAACCTCCTGAAGTGCCCACATCACTCATGTCTGTCCTGTAATGCCCAAAGCCTTTGCCAACTGTTTAGAGCCTTCAAAATAATGATAACGATTTTTCATTCATTTAGTAAAAGAGGGGGAGAAAATGGAGGAGAGAAACTGAAGTGACCTTTTGTGGTAAGCAGAAATGTGCCAATATTGAAACACAATTATCTGAAGTGCCTGTGGGTACCAGCTTCCTGTTGATAACCTGTGGTGCTAATTACCTGCAAGAATTCAGGGCAGATATTTGTGACTTGAATTAATTGGCTCTCGGGAAAGACAGCACTTGCAGAGGCTATTGAGAGAAAGTAATACAGAATAGCGAGATGGAAAAGATGCTTGTGATGATGGTGGGACCTTTTGCTTCTGGTTTCCACCATTCTCCTCTACAGGCACGGTTGTGCCGCAGCGCGAGTGCCTCAGCCGGTCTGCGAGATACCGTGTTTCTTCGCACGCCTTTAACCTTCCCAGTGATTAGAAATGTGATTTGGTAGCTTTTCCACCTCTTCATCCCTCTGTAGACATGCAGACCTGTGGGGCAGAAGCAAGGTGGCCAGTTAATCAAAATACAATGTACTGAAAAGGTCAAAATAGTAGAGCAGACTCAATATATTTTTCTAGAATGGGAGGCATTAATATTCTGTGTCTTCATAGACCGCAGCGTAATGTCAAGGACTGCAACATCCGAGCAGAAAATAGAAAAAAGGCAATAGATTCCCTTGACAAAGATTTTAATTAGAATGAATAATGATTCAAAACTAACTAGTGGGTTTTTTTGCATGTCTCATTTTGGAAGATACATGGAGTTCTGTTAAGTGGCTCAGAGAATACTTTGTTTTGAAAAAAACCAAATTATTTGCACAGTGCATAAAATCAGCAACTTTGCTTTTGGAGAAAAAAGTGCCAAAATGCCCGTTGATTTTAGTGGAGGTAGGACAGCATCCCTTCTGTGGCACGAGGTGCCCATGACAATTCTGTGCCTAAGCCTTCCTTGCTTATCTTCTATAGCTGAGCTAATTTGCACATATCCTGGTGAAGAAGTAAATTGGCGTTACATTTTAAAAGAGATTAGGTGGGATCAGGTTTTTCAAAGAGCTTGGTGCCTACCAGGGTGTTAAAAGGCCAGTGAAGTTTTGTGAGGCCTTGAATCCTGCTGCCTCTGAGCATCTGGCCACGGAGAGCCCCAGAAGATGCTGCATAATCCAGGGAAATTTTGCAAAGCTAATCTTTACTGCCATGCCGAAAAAGCAGCTTGGTTGCTTCCACATAGCCACTGAGCCACTGAAGATATGCTTTAAGCTTCAGAAATGCTCTACTACCCACAGCTCAGCCCCTGTGAGGACAGCTAATATCCATAAACAGCGACAGCAAAACAAGGGCACCTAATTAGGTACCTCCGTCTGCTTAGTTAATGCAACCTGACCGTGTCCTAAGTGATATTCCCAAGGTCACACAACCAGCCAAAGCCAGGCCTGGGCTGAGGGTGTGCCGATGCAGTCTTTCTGACCCGTGACTCCTCTACAAAGGTGTATTTTGGCTCCTGCTCCCCTGGTGAGAGCCCTCTCCCCTCACAGGGGTGCAGCTGGGTGAGCAGCGCTCAGGTAGGCAGACTGACCTTTTCTTCTGCCCTGGTGACAGATGTTCCTCGCAGACATTTCAAAATGTGTTCTTTCTATGCCCTCTCTCTTTTTCAGGGTGTCTTTTTATTGATTAGTCCAGGCAGGTAAATCTGAGCCTAAAGTAATTACCTTCTCTCTGTTCCATAAGGTGCCTGGGCCCAATATATTTTAATGACTTTCCTCCCCTTTAATGGATATCAAATGACTCCTCATGACGTCCATCATTTCTCCTCGGTGACACTGGTGGCTGGTTACAGCTGGTTCAGACAATTCTGGGCAAACAGGCCTTTTAAAGATAATTAACATTCAAAAAGGTCAGTTATCCTTGCAGGTCTGCATGCTGATGTTCAGCTGTGAGTAAGAGAGTTTAGCTACCCTTTATTATAAACACTGAATTGAAAACCCTAAGCACAGCCAAATCCATTTGTAATAATCCCACACAGGTATGGCTTTTGCTGCACAGCGTATGAATATTGAGCTTTTAATTTTTTTCCATTTCTTCTACCAGCAAACTGCTCAGCTATTTCAATTCCTGTAAAATGTTTACAAATATCAGCTTCTCCTGCTGCCTCCTGCCTCCCTACTCCAGCACTCCCCTCCTCAGTGTAATATTTGCATTTCTTTGTCTCCCGACAGCATCAGCGAACATTTAATTAGGGCTTTTGGAGCTCTAACATATGAATCTACTCCCTTGTTCATCTTGGCCTACCTCCACGCTCCTTTCTCAATGAAGAGCACTTGCTCCTGCCCTGCCCGTTTATCAGCCCCGGCTTGGCTCCTTCCAGCTGTGATTTATGGGCATTTCTTTGTCTCCCGACAGCATCAGCGAACATTTAATTAGGGCTTTTGGAGCTCTAACATATGAATCTACTCCCTTGTTCATCTTGGCCTACCTCCACGCTCCTTTCTCAATGAAGAGCACTTGCTCCTGCCCTGCCCGTTTATCAGCCCCGGCTTGGCTCCTTCCAGCTGTGATTTATGGGGAACATGTACCCAAAGGAAATGTCTTTGAAGGTCAGATGGGAAGAGCCATTGCAACTTGTCAGGATAAGCAATAGTTAATGCAGTGCTTTCACATGCTTTCTTGTGTGTGCACATATATATATATATATTTGCATATGAATATATAGGCATGAGAACAAGCATTAGTCCAGCAAGATGTGTAAGATGTATGGGTGCTTTCCTGAACCGGAGCTGTTGTGAGGGGAGTTGTCTGTGTTCTTGTGATACAGTTTCTTTATTGGACTATATTTAAGGAATTGCAAGGCCTGAAGATGGTGATTAGATGGTAGAATAGTTTTGCAGATACTGTATTTCTATTTTGGCTGAAGAAAATGGCTTGGTCTTTTTTACTGCATTTTTAAATGAGATCAAGACAGATACAGATTTAACCCAAATTGCTGAGGTGAAAGAGTCCCAGGGCTGACTGTATGGACAAAGCAGCTTTCCCAGAGAATGGCTGCTTATACAACTATGTAGCTGACCCAAATGAAAATGTCCATTGGAAACTGCAAATGGAAGTGCTTTCTGAATGCATATCTTCCTACAAACTGAACCTGAATTGGGAGTTTTGTTTCTTGAGAAAGCTGTGTCTGAAAACAAATGGCTTTTTTTGCTCTTGCTGCAAGGGTAGTTCATTAACACTGAGCTTCTGTGCTTTATTATTCCAGTGTTACGTATTTATCTGCCAGGTATTTGTCAAAGCAGGCTTCTCTGTGGACAAGGAAAGCAAAGGGAAAATGTAATTGTTAGCAAGGGTCATGAGTTCTGGCCAGCAGTTAAGTATCACCATGTCCGCCGTATCTTTGATCTTCTCTTACTTTTCAGCCTGTGCTTTGCTTCGAACAAAACTTTTTTTTCCCTCCTGATTCTGCATCCATAGACGGCATGGCACGCAGGCAACTGCAGTGGCTGCAGCAGAGGCATCTTAGGAACAAGCAAACCCTGTGGAGGTAATGGATATATAAGGCATAAGTAATTTGATGATAGTCAAATGGTTATTTTTAGGATGGTTCATATCTAAGTTTCTGAGTTGGACGGTTAATGTGCGAGCTTACAGATTTATAAATGACAAAATGAGAGACAAAAAGGTTTTTGACCGAAACATGCCATTTATCTCTTCTACTTCTATCACTTCTGAGAAGACGAAGCCCAGGTCCTGGCCCCACCATGGGCCCTGACCCCAAAGCCCTGAGGTCGGCCCCCAGCCTGCTGCTCGGCACGGCTTTGGCAACTTTTTTTGGTGGGGTTGTAAAGACACGCAGCCTCTGCAGGAGCTACATGCCCTGCCTGATCACAGCGGAGGGCTCAAGGGGTTTCGATCTTTGGGCGTCCAGATGGTCCCGGCAATTGTGAGTGTCACAGTGAGGGATGGCCATGTGAGAAACGGATGTGGAACTTGTTTTGTTTCACAAGACTGGACAAATCCGTGAAAACATGCAACCTCAGCCCATTTCTACATGCAAACTACTGCTAGAGGTAATCATTCAAAGCTGCTCAAATCGCACTGGTGACTTTGGGAAAGTTACTGCCGGCACCAGCCTGGACGCTGTTGGACAATATGTTACAGCAGGAGTAGGTGTCAGTTCTCCAGTTTCATTACTGCTGATGGTTATTACTGTCTTCTGGAAATCTCCCTCCCACTGATGGCTAATCAATGAGCTTGGCATCACTGAAAGAAGTTGTAGGTCAGTAGTAAAACTGCAACAATTAGCAAGTTTACCTTTTGTGCCAAATATTGCAGCATATTTCCCTGCCTCCTCCCTAAATAGTCTGCTTATTGAATTGTTACTTTTTTGACACTAACAGATGGTTCCTAGTGGCTGGCATCTGCAGAATTTGGGAACAGATTGATGAAATTGATAATGACTGGTTTCTGCAACAGATGGCTTATAGACAGATTTCTGTGTAAACTGACAATGTTGCATTTAAAGAGAAGTTTCCAATGAACCCACACATTACAGCTATGATTACAACATTATTTAGACCCTGAAAAACGGATCTAAGCTTAACATAAGCGCTATGTAGTGTCTAAGACAAAGGTTAAGAAAGATTGATTAGATAATTAGCATCGCTTTATTAGCCTTTCACCACATCTGCACGATGTTCTTACATAAACGTTCCCTGCCTAAAATTGCAGTGATGATGTTTCAATATTTATTATGCAGATAGGAGAGAGCTCAATTTATTTTATAAAATATAGTTGCCTCAGGTTTGCAAACCTCATCTAATGGAAAATTATACACAGCAAAATCATAAAATAGCATGAATGAGCCCCATGCTGTGGTGGGGATGGAAGCATGTCGACTGCAGCCGTGGCTTTTCAAGCCTGCTCTCCCTCATGTGGCTAACATATGAATCTACTCCCTTGTTCATCTTGGCCTACCTCCACGCTCCTTTCTCAATGAAGAGCACTTGCTCCTGCCCTGCCCGTTTATCAGCCCCGGCTTGGCTCCTTCCAGCTGTGATTTATGGGGAACATGTACCCAAAGGAAATGTCTTTGAAGGTCAGATGGGAAGAGCCATTGCAACTTGTCAGGATAAGCAATAGTTAATGCAGTGCTTTCACATGCTTTCTTGTGTGTGCACATATATATATATATATTTGCATATGAATATATAGGCATGAGAACAAGCATTAGTCCAGCAAGATGTGTAAGATGTATGGGTGCTTTCCTGAACCGGAGCTGTTGTGAGGGGAGTTGTCTGTGTTCTTGTGATACAGTTTCTTTATTGGACTATATTTAAGGAATTGCAAGGCCTGAAGATGGTGATTAGATGGTAGAATAGTTTTGCAGATACTGTATTTCTATTTTGGCTGAAGAAAATGGCTTGGTCTTTTTTACTGCATTTTTAAATGAGATCAAGACAGATACAGATTTAACCCAAATTGCTGAGGTGAAAGAGTCCCAGGGCTGACTGTATGGACAAAGCAGCTTTCCCAGAGAATGGCTGCTTATACAACTATGTAGCTGACCCAAATGAAAATGTCCATTGGAAACTGCAAATGGAAGTGCTTTCTGAATGCATATCTTCCTACAAACTGAACCTGAATTGGGAGTTTTGTTTCTTGAGAAAGCTGTGTCTGAAAACAAATGGCTTTTTTTGCTCTTGCTGCAAGGGTAGTTCATTAACACTGAGCTTCTGTGCTTTATTATTCCAGTGTTACGTATTTATCTGCCAGGTATTTGTCAAAGCAGGCTTCTCTGTGGACAAGGAAAGCAAAGGGAAAATGTAATTGTTAGCAAGGGTCATGAGTTCTGGCCAGCAGTTAAGTATCACCATGTCCGCCGTATCTTTGATCTTCTCTTACTTTTCAGCCTGTGCTTTGCTTCGAACAAAACTTTTTTTTCCCTCCTGATTCTGCATCCATAGACGGCATGGCACGCAGGCAACTGCAGTGGCTGCAGCAGAGGCATCTTAGGAACAAGCAAACCCTGTGGAGGTAATGGATATATAAGGCATAAGTAATTTGATGGTAGTCAAATGGTTATTTTTAGGATGGTTCATATCTAAGTTTCTGAGTTGGACGGTTAATGTGCGAGCTTACAGATTTATAAATGACAAAATGAGAGACAAAAAGGTTTTTGACCGAAACATGCCATTTATCTCTTCTACTTCTATCACTTCTGAGAAGACGAAGCCCAGGTCCTGGCCCCACCATGGGCCCTGACCCCAAAGCCCTGAGGTCGGCCCCCAGCCTGCTGCTCGGCACGGCTTTGGCAACTTTTTTTGGTGGGGTTGTAAAGACACGCAGCCTCTGCAGGAGCTACATGCCCTGCCTGATCACAGCGGAGGGCTCAAGGGGTTTCGATCTTTGGGCGTCCAGATGGTCCCGGCAATTGTGAGTGTCACAGTGAGGGATGGCCATGTGAGAAACGGATGTGGAACTTGTTTTGTTTCACAAGACTGGACAAATCCGTGAAAACATGCAACCTCAGCCCATTTCTACATGCAAACTACTGCTAGAGGTAATCATTCAAAGCTGCTCAAATCGCACTGGTGACTTTGGGAAAGTTACTGCCGGCACCAGCCTGGACGCTGTTGGACAATATGTTACAGCAGGAGTAGGTGTCAGTTCTCCAGTTTCATTACTGCTGATGGTTATTACTGTCTTCTGGAAATCTCCCTCCCACTGATGGCTAATCAATGAGCTTGGCATCACTGAAAGAAGTTGTAGGTCAGTAGTAAAACTGCAACAATTAGCAAGTTTACCTTTTGTGCCAAATATTGCAGCATATTTCCCTGCCTCCTCCCTAAATAGTCTGCTTATTGAATTGTTACTTTTTTGACACTAACAGATGGTTCCTAGTGGCTGGCATCTGCAGAATTTGGGAACAGATTGATGAAATTGATAATGACTGGTTTCTGCAACAGATGGCTTATAGACAGATTTCTGTGTAAACTGACAATGTTGCATTTAAAGAGAAGTTTCCAATGAACCCACACATTACAGCTATGATTACAACATTATTTAGACCCTGAAAAACGGATCTAAGCTTAACATAAGCGCTATGTAGTGTCTAAGACAAAGGTTAAGAAAGATTGATTAGATAATTAGCATCGCTTTATTAGCCTTTCACCACATCTGCACGATGTTCTTACATAAACGTTCCCTGCCTAAAATTGCAGTGATGATGTTTCAATATTTATTATGCAGATAGGAGAGAGCTCAATTTATTTTATAAAATATAGTTGCCTCAGGTTTGCAAACCTCATCTAATGGAAAATTATACACAGCAAAATCATAAAATAGCATGAATGAGCCCCATGCTGTGGTGGGGATGGAAGCATGTCGACTGCAGCCGTGGCTTTTCAAGCCTGCTCTCACTCATGTGAGTGGAGCAATATCTCACTTTGCAGTGCAGACAGGCCTGGAGTATTGCTGTGGCTGCAGAATTGCTCTTGTGTGTTGGTCCTCTGCTCGCCAACAAGGTTCTCCACAGCCTTTCAGAACAACTATGATGTGCCCCCCTTTTTTGGGATAGCAAATGTAAGAACATCCTTGTGATGTGGTGGTGCCGTCACTTTGACAAGGGATTTTGTGGCTTCCATGGCATGAGAGGAGTCCAAGTCTGCAGCACCTTGGCAGCTGCAGGCATCTGAGATGTGGCTCCCGGTGCTTGCTGAGCCCTCTGACGTCTCTGTGTGATGCAATACCAGGCTGGGGTTGCTCTTGCGTTTGACGGCATCGTTGCATGTCCTGTGTCAAAGCAAATGCTCTTTTGCTTTGATCATCCATGCCTTGGGTGAAGACTGAAGATGTACTTTAACCGTGCGCCTGTAACTGTCTTGCAGGTCTATCACCCATGTTTTAACTGGCCACAGAAAATGGCTTTGGACAGTCCGTTGGCTAAGGTAAGTGCCAAAATCCCAAAGCAGGGTCGCTGAGGCAGAGTGCTGCTGTGCTGCCGAGCAGTGCTCTGTGGCTGTGGTGCTCAGGCTCTTGTCTTGCCACTTAATATGAGCGAGTTCGTAAAGGCAGCATCTGCAATGCTTCAAGTGAGACATGCAGGAGAACAGTAATGCCCAGCACACCTTCACTTGTGGTGGAAATCTTTTTCACTTCTGACACATTGCTTTATTCTCCCCAAAACTGCCTAGGCTTTTGCTATCCTCCTCGTGCCTTGTCGCCAATCATTGCAACAACTCATCGGCACGTCTCTGCTGGCACACGCCACCTCCTTGAGATGTTTTCCAGTGAGACAGCCGCCCCTGTTGCTTTTCTTCAGAGGCTCAGGCTGAAGCACTTTGCACTGTGATCAAAGCATTAATGGGCTACGGTCCCTCCCTGGTAAAACGCAGGGCACGGGGCCAGCGCATCGGTGACCTTTGAGTTAGCAGAGTATCTCTGGAGTAAAGGCTGAAAACTCTGCCATCAATAAAGCAGTGACTGCAGGTTCCTCCGCCACAGGCTCTCAAGCCATCAGAAACCCCACGGCGTAAAGGACGTTAAGTAAGAGTTGTGTGAGGACTCGGCCTCGCTTGGCCCTGGTTTTTCCTACCTCGATCAAGGACTCTTGACACCGTGAAACAAATTATTCAAAACTTGCCTGGACACCTTAATTTGTGCTGAAGCTCTCAGAGATCAACAGTGCTGGAGCTGTGAGGCCGGTCAATGAAGATGTATGCAGTGTGCACTCCTCATAAATTTACCTGCCTAAAAAAGTCCCATCTGGGTTGCCTTGGGTAGACGGGGACAGGGACAACTCTCCAGAAAGACCGTATTTGCACCTTTACTGGTAAACCTGTTGATTGCTACCCTGGCGTTATTTTTCTAGCAATGAGAGAAGCGAGGTAACATAGAGGGTACCACCACGTGAGGAATTCAGCTTTTTGTCGGTACAACTGGCATCATGGGATGGTTTTGCTTGTTTCCTGCAACTGTATTTTTAAACCCAAGCACTCTTCCTGTAGGCAAAATTGAAATAGTTTAACTAAAATGAGTGTAAAAACAAATAAAACTGGAGCAGCAGAATCCCTTAGGGAATAGCAGTTTAACTGAAATCAGTTTCTCTGGTTAAATTGGACAAACAGACTTTAAAACTGAGCTGCGTTAATTTAACTGGGTAGTCCTGGAAATATGTGTTTTGTTGGTGTCTTACAATGCAGAAGTGCAGTTAGTTAAAACCCTCTGAGCTCTCTGCCCTGCAGAGCTGCACGTCTTTACTGTTTCTCCCAAGAGACTTTTTTTAATTTGTTCCTTCTTATTCTGCTTCCTTTTTAAATTAAAAAATGGGTTTTCTTTAAACAGCGGCAGAGGTACAGGTAGCTAGGGATGGTGTTAGGGTCTTGCAGGAGTAACAGCTTCAAAACAACCTTTTTTCTGAGTGGCAATTTGTCAGAGCTTTTACTAAAGTATTCTCAGCTCCGGTTCTGGTACAGACATTGTGATTGATGTGCAATTTTCATTGGGTTTGAGTAAATCTGACGATTTGATATCAACCTGAAATTGCATTGGTAAACACAGAATTGAATTTGGCTGCAACTATTTGCATCTAGTATCAGATTGTGGAAAATAGTTGTCCACCAAAGAAAGTGAAATGATAAAATTCTTGAAGCCCTTTAATCCTTTTTGTTCTTATTTTCTTTCTCTTATATGAGGTTCCTTCGGTGTAGCAAAACAAAACCCTTGTGCAATACAAATGTATCAAAATGCTAAGGTTAGTTTATTTACATAAATACTGCTTTCACTGTCTTCCCTAGATAATTTTCAGTGCAAATCACTGTTGCTTGAATGTGCGGTGCTTGTAATGATTCAAAAGCTATTACGGCTTCTACTCCGAGGGATGATCTACTTCTGTAGCAATGCCCAGAGAAATGTTCTGCTTCCTGATTGTTGCTCAAAGGCAACTAATTTGCTCTTCTTCTGGTGTCAGGAAAAATGAGACATGCTTGCTTTATTTTTTATTTATCTGGATTACGTGGGCTAGTCAGATTGAGGGAGATGGGGGCGGTTGGTATGAATGGAGGGATCTGCAGGCCCTTCTTAGCTGCAGGCTTCTCCCCTGGCATCTTTGCACCGTCGTCGGGGGACGTTTGGGTCTCTCCTCCAGGGAAAGAAAGGCTGGGGGCATTTCTGCCCTTGCTGTTTACAAGACCACTTAGATGGCAGCCTGGGTTTGGGCTTGGAGGCACATTCAAGTCTTGGTCCATCCTCCTGAGCGTGAGAAGGTCCCATCCTGGGACTGTGTGAGTTTATTCCTATTATTCTGCTTTCTCACGGGTTCTGGCATTTTCAGCACTCGTCTACCCTTTGTGGTGTTGGCTGGGACGTGTTCCTGGCACTGAAGATAAATCTTTTCCCAGTCCGTTATCTTTTTGATCAGGCTTTAAGGAAGCCTTGTTTTATCACAGCTACCACGCGTCTCAGCGTCTCCCTGTTACTGATCAAACACGGCAGTTCTGGTGAGGGATCTGCACATAATCACCACGTCATGAGGAGATGTTTTCTGCCGGTGCGCTATGAGGCAGCTTATTCTCCAGTTCGGTGAAGGTAAAATAATTCCATCAAGGATAAACTGGAAACGAACTAAGATACTGAGAGTGGTTTTTTTCACTTGTAAAAATGGGAGAAGATATGCGGGACCTTACATCATTTACGAGCCAATGATCTAATGTCATCTTTGCAATACAGGATTAAACACTAAGGTGTTTCTTCTTCTTCTTCCCTTATTTTAAGTGCCCGATTCTTCTTTCTGTCCTTATCAGATGACAGACTCCCAGGCTGGAAAACTCATGCCCAGAGGCAATGGGAAACTTGGGTTGATTTTCAGGAAGAATGAGGGAACTTCTGACAGTAATCACCTCGTGCTGTAGAAATAAAGCAAAGAAAGGTTTGCCTGGAGCAAAGTGATGTTTGTAATGGTTTTGCATGCTTGGGCTTTTAAAGGTAAATATACAGAGCAAAAAAAAGGCACAGGTAGAACCATTTCAGGAAATTTTCATAAATAAGATGTTGGCTGTAAACTGGCTTATGCACAGTGTTACTGGATGCTTCTTGGGTTGCCTGGTGACCACATAGCTACAGCTGGTGGCATGCAGTTATCACACACTCACACATTCCAGTGAAGTTTTGCTCGGGTGCTCCCTCTTCCGCATGCTCACGCTCACACGCACGCCCACGCAGTCGCTAGTACGCAAAGGAAGTTTGAACCACAGTAAAACGTCAACAAGAAAGCGCATAAACTCTACCGCATAGGAAATTTGGGCTTCAGTAAAAACTTGAGGCTTGCTGCTGTAATGAATATTGAGCTGTGTTCTGGACTCTTAATAGACACCTTAAAAGGGGGCATATTAAAAGGGCAGCCAGTTCCTATTACTTTTAGCAGATTTCAGGGACTGCTTTCTGGCTATTGCAATGAATAACAAAAATAAAATATTCATTCTATTTTCCTATTTGCTTTTTCTAACCTACTGAGTCCCTAGAGCACTGTGGAATTGAAGTGCATCTCTGATTGATAGCAGCAAGAAAGCAACTGAAAGTCATTTTTAAATTGCTCCAAGTGTAAGATTTATAATTTAAAAAAAAAGTAAGGAGCGTTGTTTCTTGTTAGTGAAGGAATTTATGGTTTTAATACGTAAATGGTAAGCAGCAGCCCAGCAGAATAGAGTAGGTCTCACTAGGAGTCTTGCCTAGACGGGCTGCAGGCTGAGGTCCCAGGCAGATCTCGTTCAGGCTCGGTAACGCCACATTGGAAGAACTTACATGACCAAGGGTTTTAGGGACAAATCTTTTTTCTGGGAAAAGGCAGCATTGTATGGCAGGTTTCACTGGAACAGCCATTCCAGCAAAGGTTCAAGAGACATTAAATGGGAGCCAGCTTTTCAGTGTTTGTTAGTATCGCACTGATTTCTTTCCGCCTCTGTAATGGTCTGGGTAGGTACCAGACACCTCCTGGGAGGTTTACTCCTACGGAAAATGTGTTCACATCCAGAGTCAAAAGGACTTGGGTAATAACAAATTATTCTGGTAATTCTGATTTCTGTTTTTCAGATGCTGCTGGCATACAGCTTCTGAAAGGGGCAGGAAAAATGGCACCTTTTCCTCTCCAGTACCTGTGACATGCATAATCAATAAATGCTATTGGCTGCACTTCTAGTGTCTCAAAAAGGGATTTGCTTTAGATCTATTAGGGCAGTGGTACTTAATTAGCAATTGATTATTAAGGGAATTTACTGATGAGTGACAACTATTTTATATGTATGTATAACTTCACCTATGTATAAAATGTGATTCACAAGCATTGAGATATTAAGGCCCTCACTGGAACATAACATGTTTAATATTTTTTTAAGGCCCTCACTGGAACATAACATGTTTTGCTTCAAGCAGCAGTCGCACCATTCAGGGTTGTGCCAAGGCACCCAGCTGTCCTTACAGCGGTCCCTGGCTACTGTTTGCCACCGGCTGATGGATGATCTCCCGCGAGGGTTAGAGGGACCTTTCAGGGACGGGTCGTGGCTACAAGGGCTCTCCCCCTTTTTCCAGTGACCGGTTTTTCAGGGACGGGTCGTGGCTACAAGGAATGTAGCAGGGCTCTCCCCCTTTTTCCAGTGACCGGTTCCCATGTGCTCTCGCCCGCTCACACACCGTGGCACTTGCACCTGCGGCCCTGGGAGAGTTAGCAAACTGGCGTATAAAAACTGCCTTTCAGATTTGGAAAAATGCAAATGCTGAGTTTGGGATGAATAAATAAGGCTTCTCTGGCTGCAGCTGAGCAATGGCTGCAGGGTGTTGTTGCTCCACAAAACTTAGTCCCACCCATACTCCTCCCATGATGGCTGAAAACACGGGCGAGCACCCCAGAAACAACACCCTGGTGTTCAGCGCCCACCCCTTGCGAAGGTTACGTGGGCTCAGCGTCGTGTCGGCTCATCCACCTGCTTTAGCTTCTGTGCCCTTCACCTTCTTCTGCTCCCCACATCCTATCGCGTCCTCTGGCAGAGAGCTGCCCCGCTCTGCCCTCCCCTGTCTCGCTCCCCTTGCATCATGGGTTTATTTGGTTTACGTGTGTATATATATGTATATATATTTTACTGTTTTGGCTCCATCATTTTGTCTCTTGGGACTGCATTTAGTACCGTCTTGCTTCTTTCCTTTTATGTTCCCTACGTCCTGAATTGCTCAGTATATCACCGAATATCACCCTGTCACTCTTTACCATACCCATTTACTGCTGCCGCTGCTTCAGGCTGCGGCTCTGCCTAAACAAGCAGGCAGATAAATTACCCGGCGGGCTCGCATCGCACCTCCCATGATCCGCGGGCCGTGCAGCAAGTCATGTTTTCCCTGGACATGAAATAATCTTTTCCCACTATGGGCTGTGGGATAATAAAGGAGGTGCTTACGAAGGAGGCTTAAGGTGGCAGAAAACCAGGATTGATTTACCCATTCTATCTACTTTTATTTATAACTTACGGCTTCTCTTCTGGGGGAAAAAAAATGGGTGTTTTGACTTTGACTAGATTATGGAATGGAGGGTCAAAACCGAGTTTTGACTTGATGGTGCCATGACCTGAAATAACGTGACAAGAGTTCAGCAGCAAAATGACAAATTACCCTTTAAAATGTGTGCAGGTGTCACTGAGAGTAAATTGGGCACAGAAATTGATTTCATGGTATTTGCCTCCTGTGTCGAGGTAACGGCCTGAGCAACTTCTTCAGATTGTCAGTAATTTGGGGCACCTACGTCTCTCCCCAGATTTGCAAAGTACCAAGTGTATTTTGTACGCAGCAGCCCTACATCCTCAGTTCTTGGGAACTAAAGTGCTGTTGCTGCCACAGCCAGCAGCATTATTAAAACGGAACAAAAATGAGTATTTACCATTCATGCTTACAATTTGCATCACCGTGCCCATTCTCAAAGAAACTGAAGACTTGTGAAAAAATTTACTTTTAAAAGACTTTCAGGTGGAAGTAGTAATTTTTATACTGTAATACTCAGGGGTTCAGACCTGGCATCCATGTGATGGGTTGCATCTCCCCAGCCCTGGGGCAGCTTTTGGTACCCTCATGAGTGCTTGGGAGAGCACCCAGCAAGGGGCTGTCCCGGGGCAGGGTTGGTCCCCTTGCCACTGGGCTGAAGCCATGACTTAATTCTCACTGTCGCTCCTTGCTCTGAGTTCAAATGTTTGGAAAATGAACATGTTTAAAATCAACATTTTGAACTTTTGTACTGATAGGAGAGAAATCTGGTTGCACAGCTCTGGAATGTCATCTCCCAGTCTCTCTGCTGTCTGGACTGTCTTTATCAGCAAGTCTTTCTCTATATGGACACTATTTGCTGTATTATCATGCTAAATACTGCACTGAAGCCTGCTAAAGTAATGAATAGCAAAACCGGGTGTATGGTATCAGCATGCTCTCTGTCACAGGGTGATGAGGTTGCACCTTTCTGAGCGACATCTCTTCTGTCATGGTTCAGGGCAGTAGGAGCACCTCCTGCTCAGTAAAACCTCTCGTATTGGTTTCGGTGTGCCTGGAGCAGGAGCAGAGCTCCTGGCCATGGGCTGCTGGTTGCTCTTCCTCGCTTTACTGGAGAGGGATTCTGTGTTTCCATATGTCCTGCGTGGGCAGAGCCAAGCGGCTTTCCCAGTGATGCTGGCGTTCCCGCGTTGAACAGTTAACTGTGCTTCTACCTCCAAAACAGCTACACGTGGAGGGTGGGAAATAGCCTGGAGCTGTGTCCCAGCACAGACATGTGTGGTGGGGAGCAGGTTGAGGAGGGAATGGAGACAAAGACAAAAGCTGCATTACCACAGGGGCTGCTAATCTCCGGGGGTCTTAGATAAGCAACCTCTAATACCTTAATTTCCAAAACTATGCATTTTTCCCCTCTGGATCTAAAAAAATTAAATAATTGACTCTGAGGTTCTGGAAAACAGAAATCATCATTGTCAGTCATACACTTCCTCTGCTTGCCTACCCGCCAGGTGATATTAAAGAAGAGAAAGACATTAGCACTTCTCTGTGTAGTACCTTCAAGTGCAGAGGATGTTTGTGCTGTGGTGTTATGGCAATCACAGCAGAGCAGCAACTTGAATTGTCAGGCTAGCTATCTATGAAACGTAGCATAACTCCCTTTGCAGAATGTGATAACGTGGCAAGCGTATCTAGTTCATAGGTTTTCTTAAGTAGATAAAATAGGTCATATATTTTTAAATGGTAAAGGGTGTTTTCATTTGTTAAATAGTGTTTTCTGTTTTCAGTCATTTAAGAGGATTTTCACCATACAAACTGGCTCTGAAAAAAAAAAAAACCACCTCACATTTTGAGTTTATCTTTGTAACCATAATGAAATCTTCATTTTTGCTCAGTTTAACACAGCAGGTTTAAACAGTTATTTAGCATGACAAGGATAAATCTGTATTCACTATTCACAAAGTAGGTCAAATGAATTAAAAAAACCCCTGCTCTAATGTGACTTAATCATCAGATGCTAACCTTGCTGTATTAAATACCCAGACTTCTTCAGGAAAACAGCTTTGGAGTGAAAAGTTTTACAAAAGTGCTGCCTCATCCGTGATATACCCAGTGTGATTAGTATAGCTGACTGCAGACACTTACGTATTTGTCCTTCCTGCATGACCTACAAAAGCTCTCTTATCTTCCTGAAATAAAATATCTGGGGCAGAAACAGATGCGACATCATTTGCGGTCAAAACTTGTGGCTCTCGCCATAGCTGGAGGTTGCCCTGTTGCACTGATGCAGCCAAGAGCTGTCAGTGCCAGGGACCTGCAGCGCTTTCCTATGGTCACACCGAGGGATGCGCTCAGGCAGGTGCTTAATTCAAAGCAGACAAAACGTCTTATTGACTTTATATAGAGCTGAAAAACACTTGTGCAATAAAGTACATCGCATTGTTGGCTCAAACAACAAGAGCTCACGCCTGACTCTGAGAGGCATGAAAATCACAATCAGATGAACTAGCTGTATCGCAGCAGTTTCATCTGAATACGTGTGCTATTGTTATTTAAAAAGTAACTTTAGCTGTAGCGTGCTCGGTTTTGGAAACAAAGCAAGTGTACTAGGAGCAGCTATCTGACCTTCGCCTGAAATGCAGTGAAGTATTGCAACTCTTTGCTGGATGGTTGTTCTTTTTTTTTTTTATTTTAAAGAACTTCAAGCTAGACTTGAGTTTTGTGGATGCAGTGATCCCCCCCCATCAACAGCACAGCCTCACCATCCCACACCATAGCTACAGCTATAGGAACCTACGGGTACTTAATGCTATAAGTACTTGTTACCCCGGGAATTTGGGATTGCTCTGATGCCTGCCCAGGGATGTGGGTAGAGGGCTCCAGGGTGTGCTACAGGGATGCTTTGCTGGAGTTAGTTAGAAATGTGGGGTGTGTTGAATGAGAAAGTGTCTCTAAAAAGAAAGCCCCTTTCTGTCTGTGATAACCTCATTCTGTGTGGAAGGCAGGGCGGCGAAAGGTCTTCACTCCTCAACATGAGAGCTGGTTGCAAGACAACTTACAGTAAAACCAAACCAAGCTCACGCTAACAGAAAATGGCATTTCTTCAGGAGCAAAATCCCACGGCATTGTGCCCGGAGCAGCCATGGCTTTGCTTCATCCCACCCCTCTCCACCCAGGTGTGCTTGAACCTGCTTCAACCTTATAACCTGCAGCTGTCCCTCCGGTAGCACCCAAGTGAGGTACTGGGTCGGCAGTGACCGAAATGGCACAGACCAGTTCGGCTCTCGGTGTCTGCGGGTTGTGCTCAGGACGAGGTGCTGGGAAGTCGCAGGGACGACATATAAATGAGTGTGAATTCGGCAATTAAATCTGCAGCCGCCTTCACAGTTGTGGACATGCACAAATGGAACTGATGGAGTTTCCTTTGCCTGCTAAAGGAAGCATGAAACAAATTATTTTGTGTCCAAAGTTTGTAGTAGAGCTGTGAGGGACTTCTAATTAGAGAGCTAATGTGCACTTTCCCAGTGATTAGGTAAACACATTTTTTTGTTATTTATAATAGCTTCCATCAGACGGATTCAACTAATTACAAAAACATCCCTTGTAGAAACCATTTACAATTTTAATTCTAATTACTTTTTGATAATTCAGAAATATTTTTTGTACTATTCATCAGAAAGCAGAAAGTTAATCCATTCATTACCTCACTGAATGGCCGATTTGAAACCAACCATGGATTACAAAAAGTCAGACTGAAGGTGAAAAACAGGACTTTGCTGTGCAGAAAGTTGTGGCGGGGGAAATAGCTGTAAAACCCCCTAATAACACATTGCTGAAAAAAATGAATCATTTGCAGAGCTGAAGAAGAAAGGCAGCGTTACATTTGCAGCTTGAGCACTCCCATGTTGAACGAGCCCTTTTGTAATGGCAGTAGCAGAAAGTCAGGGACACGTGTTTGCCTAAAATATCCTCTCCGAAATTTCTGCAGCTTAAGGAAGTCTCTTCAGCGGGCACGATTCAGCTCCCCGTAACGTCAGATCCCCATTGACTCGCGGGGGGGCTAAATGAATCTGGATACAGATAAAAGCTGCAGCTTGTATTTGAAAACACTGGGTGCAGTGAAGTAGAAACGTTGGCCCACGGGTCTGTTTTGCTCTCTCTGTATTCAGCCACGTGCCGAGGCCGGTGTTTCCCAGCCTGCCACGAGCCCGCGGCCAGCTGGGTGCCTTGAGCTCCTGCTGAGTCCCAGCCTGGGACATGCAGGGCAGGAGGCGGCCCTGGCTGTTTCCCTGCCAAAACAGAAATGCTTTCGAAATAGCAGGTTTTTGCACCAATCCTAAGGAAAGCAGCCGTGGTGGGAGGGAGCCCTAAGGACGCCAGAGGATGGGGCTCGTTGCCATTGCATCCCAGAGACATACCCCAAATCCCACATCAGTCTGGTGGAAATTATAGATACCTGTCACATGATAGCTTTGCCTTTAAAAATATTAGTTTTAACTCAAAACATAAAAGGACCGAAGGTTCAAAGGGCCTTTATAAGCACTGCGGGATGACAGTGAATCTCCTGTGATTCCTTCTGATCCAAAAATTGCAGGTCAGGTCTTCCTCGATATGCATCTCCTTAAGTTGTGTGCTTTCAGTGGAGCTGCACTGATTTACAGCCCTGGCCAAGGAGCGAATACATTTCTTTTAACCTAAATGACCTTTTTTTTAATGTACCCGATCTAGGAATTAAATATCCCATCTGATCTCCCATTTGTAATTTTATTATACAAAGCTCTAAGATATATACAGCTTTTTTCTCTGAAAAGTGATTATGCTCTTTGTTAGAGTCATATAAAATCCTACAAAATTTGCTTCTGACTCCCAGTTTTGTATATCAAACTCCAAATTTAGAGCCCTCTAAAACTAATTTATTGAATTCACTGTGAAAAGCTTTGATTTCTGTACATAAATACTTTAAAAAATGCATTCTTTTACTCTCTCTTACCTTCTCCAAATATTTACTTAAATACACTTTTTGAAAGACAGTTTCAACCTTCAGAAATGAATTGCTGCCTGAAATGGGTTTGACAAGCCATGAATGCAGCATTTAGGTCAGAAAACACAAAATGTTTTAGTTTTGAAATACATCCTGCAAGGCAGTTGCATATCTTTTGAAGGTGCAAACTCTGAAGGCCCATCTCAGCCTGGGTTTCTTAGCTGGGCAAAGCTGACAAGCGATGTTTGGGAACCCTCTGTCCTGACTCTGGGGGACTGAGACACGTTGGAAAGGGATTTGCAGGGAGCGAGGCAGAGGCAGGGAGGAAGAGGAGGGATGTGAAGAACGTGACACGTGAGCACAGTGGGGGCAGATTTGGCTTTTCTGTCCTTTAAAGACGTGCTCTTTAACCTGGCTGTGCTTTTATTGCAACTGCTGTTACCAACCCTACCGATGTGCTCCAAAAATATGCACAGAAA
The DNA here is from genome assembly GCF_000699145.1 of Aptenodytes forsteri. NCBI lineage: Eukaryota > Metazoa > Chordata > Aves > Sphenisciformes > Spheniscidae > Aptenodytes > Aptenodytes forsteri. The sequence goes on from NW_008796044.1 coordinate 14,817,333, forward strand.
GGAAAAAGCAGGAGACAACAAAGCGTGAGGTCTCAGGCACTTCTCCGAGGGCACCGAACTCATCCAGCAGCCTTCATCTTTCCTGGACATAAAAAATGGTTCAATGAACATCTATTGTCTCACCCTGCCCGAACCCTTTCAAGTATCCCCACTCTTCTAGCCGTCTTTTTTTTAAATCAGTCTGGAGGTAAGTAAGTAAGTGCCACATCTCCCTGTTCCTGGTACAGTGTTGCCCAATTAACTGGGGCTTTCGCTGAGATGGAGCCTGATTTGCTTTCAGCAACTAAGAGCCAGACACGGTTGCTTTAGACCTGGTTAACATAAATCCTCCCTTGCATCCTGGATCAGGGGAGCAAAACGCTCTGAGGCCATAGGGGTTCACCGATAGAAACCATGGACGAAAACGGGTCTAGGGGCTGCAGCAGAGAAACCGCAGCGGCATTTCTGCTGAATATTGGGCCTCAGAACCCAAGGGTTAAAAGATTTCCTCTAGGCCCGAGGCACCGCTGAGTTGGCGCTTCTCTATATACTCTGTCGTGTTCCAGCAGACTACTTGCTGCCTTCCTAATGTGCCATGTGTCTGAAAATGAGCCTCTGACCCAAAGCAGTCCTTTCTTCTTCCTTCACCCTGCTCTGGTGGTGGGACAAGACTAAAACTGGGAGGATGGTTAGCTTTGTCACAGCTTGGAGCTGCAGACCGGTAAATTCAGGTTGAATATTGCTGGGTATTTCCTGTGGGATGCTGGAACCACAAGAGACTCTGTGCTAGAGAGCCAGAGCTCAGCCTGGCTCATCCCTGGCAGCTAATGAGCGTGGAGAGGAGGCAAAATGATGGATCAACACGGCTGAAGTGTTTTCCAGCATGTCTTCTGCATTCAGCTATATTACGGAGCTGTACAAAGCAATGGATGTGTTAAAGTATTGAGATGGCTTACAAAGGCATGGGTGGCAGCCGGTTTGCACCAGCAAATGTGTTTGTCGTCTCTTCAGCTTTTCGGAGAGCCACCATCTGTAGGGAAGGCCAGACTGCCTCAGTAAATGAATAAATGCAGGTAATGACTCCTAGGGCAAAGCACGTTGGACGATTTCCTTGCAGGATGGTGGGAGGGTTTGTGCTTTTTGGCACTCATCTCAGAAATGCTGATCCTCCTGCCTCGCCAGCCTGAGCTTGACAGCCTATAAAGCTCCAAAAGCAAAAGCCAGACAGCAGGAAAAAACCCCTCACTGCTGTTAATAAGCAAAGGGACCAACGAGGCCGGAGCTGAGGGAGTGCACTTAACAGCCCCACCTGAACAGGGAGCCTCTTCATGATAGCACTTTGCTAGAAAGGATCCATTTGCTTCACAATCAAACCCAGCAATGGGCAGGCAGGGCTCTTTCATCCTCATCATTAAAGATGATTACTCAGAAGGGAACAGCATGTCTGAGGTCTGCTGGAGCTGGCAAGGCTCAACGACCTTTTCAGCCCACTGAAGTTGCTTTATCAGCCTCCGAAGTGACCCAGCCATACTGGCTGGTAGGGGAGTAGCACTGAGGGGGCACATACATATAATTTCTAAGAGTTTCTAACACTCCCCTGGGAGGAGGGATACCGCACCGAGAGCTGAACCAGTGTGGACTTGATGAGCAGGTCAGAAAATGCTGCCGATGCAACGTGCATATTGCATATGTGAGAGTACAAGTCTCCATAGGAAAAAGCTTCACAACTTTTTATTCTCTGCCCTAGAGTCACTGTCATCTTAAAATTCTCTCCAAACATGAAAACAAATCATGCTGTCAAAAAATCATGCATTAGAAACAAATTATGCTCTCTAAATGCATCTTGGCAATATAATTGATAAACTGAGTATGTGAAATAATTGAAAAAGTAGGGGGGGGACATGCAGGATAAACGACTAAAATAGGAAAGTAATGAACACGTGTAAATAAGAGCCACAAACAATAAATATAAATTACGGTGTGACAAACTGTAAATAATCAGAGCATTTCAGGCCTGAAATGTGATCCCTCTTCAGGGAAAACTCGTGTTAGTAAATCTGCAAAAGCCTTAGTGAAGAAAACAAGAAGAGACGAGGTTATCGGGGCTCTTTGAAATGGCAGGCACGATGGATTAGCCCCTGGATTCATTACTCAAAAACTTCACCAGCAGTGTGGAAGTAAGATGCGTTACCAGCCCACTTCCTACCTCCACCCCAATGTACAAATGATCCTGGCAGGAGTGATGCCGCCAGCCTTTCTCACACCGCTATAGATATAGATTAAAAAAAAAGGGATGGCATTTATCTTCCCTAATTTAGCCATTTAGAAGAGGCTTTTGATGGCTAACTCTTGTCTCTTGATTCTCTCCACTTTCCTCCTTCCTTCCCTGATGTCTCGGGGATCCTTGTGATATTCAGAAATAAATGGTCACTGTACCCAGCTTCTTCGGCAGGTGCATGTATCAAGACAGTTTTTTTGTCCACCGCATAGGATTTTAACCCATCTCTCTATTTCCAGGTCCTAAATCCTTTCCAGATCCTCAGGATTAAACTCTGATCAAGACCAGCCTGTGCCAAGACCCTTCAGCATGAGCAGGACTGTGGCCTGAATTAGGGATGAGGCTCAGCCACTGCCACAGAATTTATAAAGCAGCCGGAGATCAGTACTGAGGATGTACCAAGCGGTGTGGGAAGAGATTTGGGATGAATGAGGGCTGGCAGATTTACACCCTGGCTTCCTGGGTGACTCCTGACTTCTGAAAACGAAGGTGAGGGATGACACTTAGACCGTCATTTGCTGTTTCAGAATACGGTTGCTTTGTCTTAGGACGTCTTTAACTCATTGCCCAGAGCACAGCCACAGCAGGAAGGTCCCCGCTCACCTGCGCTCCGTGGGTGGACTAAACCCCTGGGCGTTTGGTGAAGTTGCTGTGGGTTTATGTCTAGTTAGATGCAAGTGGGTTAGGGCTGAGAAAACATTTCCTTAGTGGGCAGATTTGAAAGAAAGTATTTGCTGCTCACTGACTGAAGCTCGTTCAGAAAGCACCCTCAGGAGCAGTGTTTAAGGCAAAGATTGCACCCCTTCACCTTGCTGCTGGCTTGCAGATGATATCATGTGGTAGAAATACATTGTGCTCCATGTCTAGGGGTAATAAGAAGAAAAGAAATGGCATTAAAATGCAAACTATTGTTGGTGGTTATTTCCATGGATAGTCCTCTGCCATATAATAGCACAGAATCCATCACGTTATGCCTTATTTCAGCTGTGATTGCTCCCGAGAAAAGATGTAGGTCATATCGTGTCGAACGCAGTGCCTTTGAGAAGAACTCACAGTGCAGTTTTCAGGTA
>NW_008796044.1:14820825-14833691 GCF_000699145.1 Aptenodytes forsteri
AGCTGCTGCTAGGGGTGTAGGAAGAAAAAAGGGGGAAAAGTTTTGAAATTTTGGGGTACAGGTGAAAACAAGGTTCACCCACCAAATCATGCGTCTCTACAGCAGCCCAGGAGCCCCATTAAGTTAATGCTGTGCTGTGACTTGCACCACAGAGCCTGGGGGAGATGGAGCAGCCAAAATGTCTTGATTTTAATGTAACCCTACAAGCCATGGTTTGGGACATAGCCTTGCTCCAGTTTAACAGAGGATTTCATAAGACTCAATTAGCAAGGTTATGAATTAATCAATTACATAAAACAGATGAGCAATTGGATATCCTGTTCTACAGTGATACAGCTCGTTGTTGAAACTTAATTAACTCACAGGCTTGGGGACAAAATAAAAAAAAAAAAAAAAAAAGGAAGAAAAAACCCCAAACCCTACAGAAGACTCAGTTAGGAGAGAATGATTTCAACTGAGGATGGAAACTGGGCTTGAGACCAGACGGGATGACAGCCCCGCTCTGAGAGGATATCGGAGTTATTTTGGGTAGTTTAACAGCCAGCCTGATGTTTGCCTCTACCGCTGCAGCCAGCTGAGCCAAATTATGCTTTTTTGCTTGCCAAAATAAATGGCAATTCCTTCCATGTAACTGAATAGTGCCCACCTTTCGAAGCTGGCCGATGCAGTACGTGACAAGGGAGGAGTTTAGCAGATGTATTTATTTGCACCCCACCTCCTCTCGCTACAGCGGCAGCTATTGCAGTAGGAGTGGAGCTGAGCTGCAGCATTAGTGTCACTAACAGCCACCAAAGCCCATTGTAGGTGTGGGATTCTTACGTGACTTGTACCAAAAGCAATGGGAATATTGATCTTCTGTAATAGCCCCTTGTAACCCAAAGTATTTCAGTAGCCTACATTAATCTGTGAAAACCTACATCTTGTTACAGTCTCAGTTTTATTTAATTTTACTTTAGGCTAGTCGTTATTTAGGTCAATTCCTTGCCAGCTGTGATAAATTGATACATCATCTGTGATGGAGCAAAGCTGTGTCTGCATGCTCCTACTTGTACAGACTCCTACTGAATATATTTGCATTAACTGGATTTGTGATATTCAACACAGAAAAATCAGTGTCAAAACCTGCAAGTCTCTCAAAACCTGCAAATAATTTCAGAGGTAATGTGTTTTCAAAGCATAAGCCAACGTGCTTCTGGACCTTTCCTCTAACAATATGCTCTGGGGTCGATTTGCCCATGTTTAAGGGCCAGATTGCAAATGTATTGGCTGGGAATGGAAGTAGAGTCATGCTCCAGCAATTATTTTTATTGAGTAACTGTAGATGAGAAAAGGCAGTTACTACCTGGCAAAGACCCTGCATTTTAAGTTTTCTTTACAAACTCTCTGCCCATCCCTTTAGCGTGAAATTGCAGGAATTTATAGTGATACATGAAAGAAGTTGATACTCGAGACCAGTAGCTGCCAGACACGGTATTTCTTTCTAAATCTGCTGTCAGCAGAGGGGTTTCTTGCACAGCTACAGCTGGGAGGGTGGCTTCATAGCCATCGAATGTACACATTAGAGCTTTTTACGTACCTCTGCCTCACTACTGGGCTGATATAGTAGCGGCAAAATCTGAATTTGCTTCTGGCCTTGCTCTTCCCTTCCTCCCAGAGTGCCACTGTGTCATTTGTGGTTTTTTTAATCCTGGTTTTCAGGGATTGATTTCAAGCAGTTACTAGATATTGCACACAGGGGACAGGACCAACCCAGCTTGTAGCAGGAACCTGCCTCTGCAGTTTGTGGGTTGTGATGGGCTGACCCTGAACTGCTCAAGTCAGGGGGGAATTTTCCACTGAAGAAAAGTAGGCTCTGCCCTGAAAGCAGCGCGTAGGACTGCTCTCTCCACGTGCAGTGGGTCTGTCCCTCTCATTCACAGCTTACCTAGATCTATTTGTTTCACCATTTTTTTTTTCTTTTTCCAAGACTGCATAAAGCCTGCTCTTCACTCTGCCTCCCCCACCCCCTCTGAAAAAGATGCTCTAGTTTCAGATGGGAGCGCTCAGAAAGTCAAAAGCTTATTAATAGCTCTCTTTTTAATCTATTCAAAAAGCTGTACAGTGTGCAAAGCTGTTGTGACATGATTTTTCTTTTTAATATCTCACCCTTGGACTGTCAGTATTTAAGGAAAAATGAAAGTAATCATCAGTGAAGGCTGTAATGCTACTGTTTTGTAGCTGGTGTGGATCTCAACAGAAAATTTTGTAAGAGAGAAAATAAAAGACTCCGTGTGTGTGCGTCTAAGTGTATGCATGCACCTCACAGTGGAGGTTTCACAGACCAAACCAAGAACAGTATAGTCATTCGCAAAATAATATCAGTAAGATACGAAAAATATTCATACATTGGAAAACAGGGACGGGGGGAGGCGGCTTTTTCTTTGTAAATGGTTAATCTTGTAACTTTGCCATGTGTGCCCCTTTCCATGCAGAGTTCTCTGCCCCCCCGCCAGTGCGGTGCTGCCCGGTCTGGCAGATTTTACTGAGGATGCAAAGTACAATGTTTGGGTGAGGATGGACCCCGCTGTCCTCCAGGTAAGAGCCATCCCTGCTGATCATTTTACCTTAAGCCCAAACTGACCCTTTACCAATGCTGGAGCGCCATTTCAGCCGCAGACACTCTTCAGTATCACTAGGGAAGCAAAGGCTGTATCCCCTGGCAGGGAGTTCATGAAAATTAGTCCAAGATCCTCATCCAAAATGGAGGACAGAATCATGGAAAAGCTAAATATAAATCAATGCAGCTTATCAGGACATGACAGGTGGGACATAATAATCTACTACACGTTTTAATGTATGAAACCAAAGCACCAATTCACAGCATTTAGCCCAGTACAAGTTGTTACAGAAGAGATTAGCAAAGTATGGGTGGTAAAACACCAGCTCAACCTTACATGAGGCATGGAAGGAATTCCCAGAAGCGGATATCCCAAAACCAGGGGAGTCTAAAGACAGCAGTGACCGAAGCAGGAAGGCGGTAAGAGGAGGGACCTGCCACTTTTCTGCATAGCAGCTCCTCGGAGTGATGTGGCCAGCCGGGCTAACTGGGGGTTCAGTCCCCATGCACATTGCGAGCTCTCCCTCGCTCCCCCAAAATACACTGGCTCTTTTTGGCCTTGACCAACACTTCTCAGGGCCGGTGATCATAACAGTATGTGTATATATATACATAAATACTGTGTGTGTGTGTATAGGTATATACACACACATCTGTTACGACAATATATATATACACACACATTTGTATATAGAGAAGAGCGGTGTGTGTATGTGCATAGCTATGCATGTGTAATACAAAACAAAGCTTGAAAGACACCTGCAATTTTGAATCTAGAAGGGATATTAAAAAAAAACAACCCAAAAAACTCCAATCATTAACCCTTCCCGACAACTAAAATCTCATTTGCAACTCACACACTCTTAAAGCTTCGGATTTGGTTTGTTGCCTTCCAGCCCTCAGTGCCGCAGTATCTGACACCTGGCACAGCTGAATCACTTAAACATGGAAGATCAAACTCTTCAAAGAGTCTCAGAGTGGTTTTGGAAAGGGAAAACCCATTTGTTCTCAGAGTCAGGTAAGGCAACATACTGGAAGTAACGTGTGGTACCCACAGTAGAAATAAACTAATGACTGCAGCCAATTTAACAGAAATTTAAGGCAGGTTCTGACCCTAGATGACACAACGCAGCCAATGGTGTACAGACAGACGAGTTATAAATGTATTACCTGATGAGATGATAATTGCACAAATGTTTGAGAACAGGTTTCACACTTTCATGTGGTACTTTAATATTGCACATAACAGAGTAAAGGTGATGAAATAACATTTTTAACTCTGTAATTAGGACTGTAATAATGTTGGCTGTTTAAATCAGTTAATAATATTAAAGAGGAGATTTAATTTAATAATAGAGACACAAAACCAGATATTTCTAAGTGAGGATGGCTTCCCCCGAATTGTATTCAATATAATTTTGTCTTAATTTAGATAAATGCCTTGCAAACTGGGGAGGAAATAAAAATGAAAGCTTCCCCCCCTCCCCCACCCCTGTTAGTTCCTTAAAAATCAATTTTAATGTCATTTGAAAAGTTCTGAATTTGGTACAGTTATCACTTTCAGTTTGGTTTCATTTCTGCTTTGAAAATACAGCTTTCTAAAGCCCTTACATTAACTTCACAGATTACACCTGACACTGAACAGAGGTATAAGCCAAATATAAAAGACCATCCATTTCCATGCATGATTAAATGCTGACTCAAGGTACTGCAGCATTTTTGATCCCCAAAGTTTAATAAAATTCAGGACAGGCAATAAGGAGTCACAGACAAATTAAAATTTATTGAGACAGACAAAAATGCAACTATTTCAGACTACAGTTAGGCATTTACAGTTAACCAAAGAAAGCAAAATGCTCACATTCCACTTAACTTCTTATGGAAAAAGCATTCAGAATTTACTATGCAAGTCTACTTACTATGATAGTCTACATCCATCTACAGTAGGGACATCAAACTGAAACACGTAATATTTGGATCTCTCCTTACAGATCTACACATTTAACAGTAATGGACATCAACAGCATTGAGAAAAGTATAAAAAGACCAAAACCCACCTACTGTAGAAAGGGCTTTTTGATGTATAGTAACTGTACAAAGCAGTCTATGTATTAAAGGAACCTGAATGGCATACAGAAGGGACTGCAATAAAAGCCAACAAACGCAGGAAGCTAAGCTTGAGCGATCTGGTGGTCTGTATCAAGTGGTGACCTTAGATCTATGTCATTTGCTGCTTGAGGGGAAAAAACGCTACAAAACTTCTAATATCAAAATATTCCCATGCCAGCAATGTACACTGAGACTAACAGACTAGGCTGGAGAGGCAAAGAGAAGCATTCACTAACAAACAGTGTTGTTTTAAATATAAACTTTACATTTTCAATATAAACTGTAGAATAAATATTAAATAAACAGTTCAAATGGTTTAAAATAATAGTACATAATAGCTTAAAAAAAAGACAAAGAAAAGGAAAAAGATTCTTTGTGTTCACAGCAAAGGCCAGTAATGACCCAAAAAACCCAACTGTGCTGAAATCTGGACTCAAGGAGATTTTGATTTAACCACAGTAGTTAAAATGACACCTTGAAACATAAAGCAGTACCTAACAGCACTTTGTAGTCTCTGATGTGAAAAGGAAATGAGATTAAAAATTGGTTTGTGTCTCTAGAAGAATGGGACAACTCTGATTCCATTTTTCACAATGAGGAAACGTTTGGAAGGTCAATGACTTGATGCAGATGGGAAGTCCTGCTTTGCAAAAAAAAGAAAAAAAAAGAAAAAGAAAAGATAAAGAAAAAAATAAGGAATTAAATTAAGCCGGAAGCAAATTAAGTCCTTTACAAAGCATGAAGAATGGAAGGGCCTTGATCTGGAAGAGCACTGGTTCTTGGTAGAATCACTGGTTTCTTTTAAAGAAATAAAACATTTTCTTAATGCATCTTCCCAAATTGGACACACACACACACACACGTATGCACACACATATATGTGTACAAATGTATATATATACCTATGTATATATAGGCTGCAGCTCGCCCAACCACTGGAGGATGCCAGTGGATCACAAAAGGGCTTTGCTAAATAGCTTTGTAATATTTGGGAACTTGCTCTTAAAGCAATCCGCAGCCTGAGCTGCCCTTCCAAGCACGACAGCCTGTCTGCCCTGTTCCTGACCAGGCTGGGACACCTTGTGATTTGACACTACTCTCTCTAAACTCTCTTGTAGTCACACCCAACTGAACTAGTCAATAAAAATGGCATTTTTTCAATGCTGGCCCTGATTCAGAAGAACACTTGAACAACTGAAACAGGTGACTGAACGATCGCCTGGCTAGGGGCATCCTCCTGCATCCAGGCCAGCGAGCTTAAAACGGGTGTGTGTGTGTGTGTGCGCGCGCGCGCGTTTGTTTCCGTGTGAAGGGAAATGTGCTACCAGAGATCAGCCGAACCAGCCAAGGCATCTGCCTTCTTGCCTGGCTGTGCTGGGCACGGAGCCCTCTTGACTGGGACCCACAGCGTGTTTGAGTTGGTGAGTCTGAGAGACAGTAATTGTTTTATAGTTTAAGAGAGAGATATAAAACCTGCCAGCTCTGATTTGGAATAGTTGCACGTGTAAGATTGTAGCTAGGAGAGGATCAATGGTGTTGAGAAAGGGATGCTGGTGGCATGTCTGCTCACGTAACCTGAAGGATGTCCACATTCACTTTTAAAGGCTTATTTAACAGCTTTTATTTAACCCTCTTTCATGTTTGCACGTGACACAGAAGGGCTGCAACCTTGGACCCTGGAGCTGCCTGCAAGGGCTTGGTTAGACAGGCTTTACCCTGGTGAGGTGCTGGGCGGGAGAAGGGATTTACTATGTGGCCTTTGAAGTGATGCATAGTTCCAGGATAAGCCACTGCAAAGGGACACAGGACTGCAGAAAAAACTAGTTGTGTGTGGAGAATGAGTCCAGTCAGGAGGATAAGCGTAACTCTACTGATTGTGGACCTCGATTTTATGTCAGCGTGAAATGGCAACTCTGTGCCTTAGGCAGGTCCCGCACAGGACAGCCGAGCTAGACCCAGAGAGTATGGGTTTAATTAGTAACATACCAGAAGGAAACCAGCCACGATGTTTGAGAAGCAAGCTACTGATGGTGTTCAATTGCTTCTCACAAAATCATACTATTTAGGGCAACAGAAATGCTGGTTGTATCTCTTCCTCTTGCAAGTCAGCATCATTTTCTATGAAAGGCAAGTAGAAAAAGCGTGTGTGTGCCTGTGCTGCGCAGCTCACGGACAATGATTTTTAAATAAATTTTCAAAAGCTATAGGGAAACCAAAGGGATTTGAAGCAGGGCGGATTGCAGGCCTTTTGCAAATGACTGTGATGGCAGATTTTTGGGAGGATGCGGGGGCGTGAAACAACACACAACAAATTCCTCACGATTTTACACATCCTTCTGCATTAATAACAGTTATGCAAGCTTGCTCTTCGTTCTCAGGTCATTGATCGAGATAAATAGGAAATGAAAGAGGAGAAAACAACTGAGCCCCTGCAACACATGGTGTCTGAAAGGAGTTCCTCTTCTGTATTGCTCTTCTGATCATGTCTGAAAGCAGAGGTCCTACACAGAGGGGGAGAGGGGCTGCAGAGCCCTGCCAGGCTCTGCAGTGGGCACTGACTTTGGAGAGGGCTGAGGACCACAGCCCTTGGGCCAGTGTCCCTAAAAACCTGACCTCTGCCAACCAGCATGGTATTTTCCTGCTTTCGAGTGAGTATGTAACCAGCCATGTTTTGACTCCATACTGTCTCCACCTCTATATCCAACACTAACTCAGAGGAAAAAAAAAATTCGATCTAATTAGTTTTCTGTGTAATAAGCACATTTTTCATTCTGCAAAATAACTCACAGGCAAATCACAGGCACTGCTAAAATACTTAGATCTGCATCCTACTGCAAGAGTGGGGTTAAGGTACCTCTTACTGTTTCTGAAAACAGCAAAAATAATAAAAGGTCACCACAGTACATTACTGCATCAGAGAACTGCAATGGGAAAGGACACAGCAAATAATTTAATGTCAATATGCTGTGATACAATTGAAGAGCTATGAATATACGGGAGATGCTGAGGGAATCACGGATTGTATTTTAATACAATCTTTTCGTGATACTCTTTTACGTGTGTGTGTGTGTGTGTTACGAGTGCGCAGCTTGTCACACTGAGCAAAGGGGTTATGCTTTTGAAAAACGACCACCTAAAGTTGCTTTTTTAAACAGGCCAAATAAATATTAACTATTTAAATTAAAGAAACGACAGGTTATTACTTTTGATGGTTAGTGTCTTTGACAGCTTTATAACTTTGGACTGAGGGATTGCTAAGAGTAAATAAAGAGCAGGCAGATCCATAGTGTGTGAGCAGGAAGCAGAGGCTGCCTGTGCAACTTTAGTGCAACTCTTAGTGCAAACGAGTTCAGGCAGAAGCGGAGGAACAGCTGTGGAGGTGGTTATGATGCTGCAAAGTCACAAAACACTCTCTCCTTGAACACTTTGAAAGGCAGATGGACTCTGTTCCCTGCCTGTAGGGCTTGGTCCATGACAGCTGCAGGTTCTCAGCATCTCTCAAGATCAGGGCCGTGTTCCTTACCCAAATAAAGTGTCAGGGAGCTGATCTACGCTCTGGTGGGAGCTTTGCCTTCAGTGTGGGCTGGACTAAGCCTGTTGGACTCATTCTCAGAGAATGTAAGGAAGAGAAAATCCTGCCAACGGGTTTCTTTCTGCATTAAACCCCTGGTGCTGGGCAGCCAGAAGTCACTACCCAAAGAGACTTACTCTTTACTGGAACGTAACAAATACGGATTAGAAAATGAGGCACCTATATTTCCTTTTTCATGAAAGAAAAATAACTGTTTCTGATATGATCCAGGTAACAATTTATGACACAAATTCTCTAACACGAGAAGGGCTTCTAAGCCTTGTATTGGTTTGTTGAGCCCCTTCTGCGATTCTTCTTTCATGGGATATATTTCGTAAGCTGTGCAAATGAGGATTAAGACATGAAATGTTTTTGAAACGAAACTCATTGCCCCTGTGGGTAGAACAAAAATCCCCCAAACCAACTGAACAAAAGCTGTATCCCAAACAGTTCTTGCTCGAAAAAAAAGTTGTCTTCCAACTTAAATAGACTATACAAAATTAAACTCAGTAGAGAGGGAATATTTGTGCCAGGTACTCTCAGATACAATTGCAGAGATATGATGTGACTTGCAATATTGTGCAAAAACATGAGTCCTCGTTATGATGGGCACTACCATATATAGCCAATTTCATCATCCTTATCATCATCTTCATCTTCATCATCTTCATTAGCTGCTCTTACATGAATCTTCAGTTTCCCTTCTTTGTCTTTTTTTGCTGCTTCAGGTTCCTCTTCCAAATCATCCAACAATACAACAGATCCACCACTGCCAAAATCCCCTGAGGTTTCTTGCTCTTCTTCTGAAACAGGTGAGCAGGAAAGGTCATTCCCTTACATGACACCAGATCCCTCGTTCATCCCTTGTCATTCAAGCCACCCTCATTTGCAATGTTACTTTTCAAATTTATTGGTTCAGCTATTCGTGAAACAACCACTAAATTTCAATTTTCATCCTGAACTGGGATATATATCAATTTACTCTGAAAAATTTACTTGCCTAAAAAACTATGCATCGCCCTCCTCCTAGAGACTCGACTGGAGAGTCTCAGTTCACATGCACGCAGGCCAGGAAATCATTTCTCGTTTGTAAATACTTTCATCCCATCCCAACTCTGTAAACCAGGCTAAAAATATTGCACAAATTGATTTTATCTGAGTGCATAAACCACACGCTGCAAATGTAGCTATTGAGCCTAACATCTGTGATGTGATTCTGGGTATCTCAGACCTTCTAGGTCTCTGCTTTTTCTGTTCCTTCTTGAAGAAGAAAGCTGCATCCACAACCATCACTGAAGTACTCTGAAGGAATACGGCTGAAATCTTGCTTGCCTAGGTATAACAGCTCATTGGTGATTTCACATATCTACGTAATATTGTCCTGTTTTAATATGGAGTTAATATTGCCCAATTTTATTGGGCTTGGTTGTTAATTTACAAAATTTTACACATTTAGGCCTTCCTTTGTCTCGAAAGACATTATTCATGAAGTCCCAGTAAATGTGCGTTCCAGAGTATACAGAACAATATTTAATAACCACGCATAGCAATCCCATAGCCTTAATTTTAAAATCAATCACTACATTTTCCAGGCTGGTAGCAAAAATAATCTTCTTATCAGTGGTTACTGCCTGTTAACTTCTGCTGCACCCCCCCAGTCCAAAGGACCAATACACATATAAGGGCCCCATTTGTAGTCTGAATAGGAAAATACAGGAGCACTTTGAACACTGGTAGTCATGTTTCCCTGTTGTCACTTTTGTTATCGCACTCCATCGTACAGCGATGGCAGGGCTTACAACAGTGTTAATTCCTTTCTTGTCTGAGGAAAGCACATCATTACTCACCACAACTAACTGTCCCTTGCTTTCTTGAGCCAGCTATCTCATTCCCGTACTTATCAACACACCAGCACTGCCCTGTGCTGCCATGGCACTGAGTGGCTTTGTAATAACCTTCTTCATTGCACCGTGGGATGAAAGCACCTGAATAAAATATAAGGTATAATCAGTAACGCAAGCCTCTGTAGGAGCAAGCAGGTATACAGAGTATTTTGAACTTGTCACTTATTTACATGAAGATCTTTACAACGTTGGCAAGAAAATACATGTGATTATCTGGTGCCTAAAAGGGAGCAGAAATTATATATGATTAACTATTTTCAGCCACCCTGGCCACTGCACAGTGTATAAATGTTTGTGCACATATAGCACATGCAGGGTGATGGCATATGGTACTAGAGATAGGTTCACTCTGTCCCTGAATGATTAATATTCCCACAGTGCCCCTTTCAGATTCAACTCCTGGTTTTAAACTTTTCTTCCCAACTGGATTATTACCCCAACTTCATTAATTCTGCATTTCCCTTCCATTTGCACTTCTTCAGTGTTTATCATACAAGTCTTTCCACAACACTGTAATTATCCCTGGAAGGTATCTGCCATCTGCTTGCTATTCATACTAATCTCAAGCACAACTTCCGACTTACTGAGAGTTCCCGTTTATGAAAGGAGAAGAAATGCATAAGCTTTACAGAGAGGGCCAACAGGATTTGAAGTCAGCAAGTCTTCGGATTTGAAGCCCAATATTTGTCTCACATTAAAACCAATATAGTTCAGCCTTGTAGAGTGTGGTTCATTCTGGCTTCTGCAGACAGGGAAGCTCTCAGGAGAAACCCGTTTTATTGTTCCCACCATTTTCAGCAGATACAGCAAATGTACTTCAATATGAAAAGCCCTCTTGTTCTTCAAGATGAGTTAGCTTTATTCCCAGGAGAGGTCAGTACAGTCATTTTCATTGCTTTGCCAATTGCTTCAATTTGAAACATGGCAGAAACCCACCCTTGCCCCCAAATTTCTTGCCTCAAATGATTTTTGAGAAAGTATTTTTCTCCTTTGTCAAAGAGACCAGTGATTTACTGGTCACGCAGTAAGTCTTCTAACTAGTTCCATGTGTATAGCATCTCTTCAGACAGTTCATGTGTCAAAGGGGCTATTTCCACTACATTTCTCACAGAAAAAATGAATGAGAAGGTGCTGCTCAAACGTAATGAAATTTCCTATATAAAAGACATAAAAGTCAATCTCATACACACGCACACATCTATATAAAGTGAATCCTTGAATTTCCAAACTCATCGCACTGCAGATCTTGTCTAATGTTTGAGTGCCGCAAACGTAGGTCTGGAAGATGAGAACAGAAACCTTTGAACATCTGCAGAAATCTTTGTATATCGGATCAGTTTTGGAGACCACTTCACATCCATTAATGAGAGTATTTTAAATAACTTCAAAGCATGAGCTTATAGCAGGTTTGCTTATAGGTACCACCACTATGTTCATGTATAAATGTAAGCTTACTGATGACTACCAAAGACTCATTTTCACTATTTATAAAAAAATGGTTCTAATAACCATGTGTTTGTATTTGCCTTTGCAGGTTTTTGTAAGTTAATGCTCACTGTTCAATCCTTCATTTCAATATTGATTGAGAAAGTTTTTTTTTCATATTTATGCTCATGTCCTCTCTCTGTTAAGCACTCCAGGTGTTTATCAGACTATACACAACTTTGAGAAAAGTGCTCAGGTGCTGATTTTGAGCTGGTGTAAATCATCATAGCTGTACCCATGTCACTAGAGCTCCCCGTTATATCAGATGAGCATCTGGCTCCAGGGAAGAATCAAAGGGGGAACCTCAGTGGCATTACGGGGTGAGCAGAGAACGGCCTCTGCATTTTAAACTGTCTCATGCTTTCTCTTTTCCTTGGGCAATGCAACCTTTCCCTCCTTTGAAACAGGCCTTTTTGCACAGTTTCACTGTGTTTCTTCTAAGGTATTAAAATGTTCCACACTAGATTTAAAAATAAATTATGGCCCAGGCTCACTGCCAACATAACTGTGTGTGGAAAGGATTCACACTTTGGGTCACAGTGAAGAGCAGAAGGTACTTTTCCTTCTGCATGGGAAATTTGTGCTAATTTGTATGTAACGCTGGAGCTTTAAATATTTAGCTACGCATACTAATGTCACAGTATTTGCCAACCATCAGAGGGAAGATTACAGCATGTCCTCTCCAGTGTGTCAGGTGCAGGTGATAATCTGGTGAGGACAGAGAGTCACTGGGAGCAAGTGTTGTACAGCATGATGATTCATCCTGTAAATCCTACACAGATCAGCCCCTGCTTTCATTTGAAATAAGCTCTGGCTACAAGCTCTCCTATTCTGGAGCATGGCATCCAGGCGGCCCATTTAGTGGGAACATTTCACCCCATAATTTGGTTTGGCATCAGAGAACACCCGCAGGGTTTGGAAGGAGAAAGGAGTTCACATTTCCTCTCCAGAGGTTCTTGCACAGACGGTGCTTCCCCACAAGTGTGGAGAGGACCGCTGGTGGACCAGCTTTACTATTAAGCACTACAAAATGTTAGTCACTCCCCACTGAACTGCCTCAGGCTAGTGAATCCTGCTTCCCCCATCTCTCTTTGTCCCACGGAGTATTTAATTATTCCACGCAAACTTGAACAGCACCGTTGCATCTATATCCTCTTTATGGATCCAGACCTCTCTCTCTCTTTTTTTTTTTTGCATTTTT
>NW_008796044.1:14833803-14873839 GCF_000699145.1 Aptenodytes forsteri
CCAGCTTTACTATTAAGCACTACAAAATGTTAGTCACTCCCCACTGAACTGCCTCAGGCTAGTGAATCCTGCTTCCCCCATCTCTCTTTGTCCCACGGAGTATTTAATTATTCCACGCAAACTTGAACAGCACCGTTGCATCTATATCCTCTTTATGGATCCAGACCTCTCTCTCTCTTTTTTTTTTTTTGCATCATTTCCTTATCTATATAATAATCCCCTTCCTCAGACGACATGGGGAGAATAATTATATGCTAAAGGTAGTGAATCACACAGGTAAAAGCCTGACAGAATTAAGTGCTAGCCGGCACACAGCTCCCTGTATTAGCTGTTATGTTAGCTGAATTCACAGGGCTGATATAGAAGAAGACAGTGACGGGAGCAGAAATTTATTACCTTATTGATGTGGGAGAAGCATTATCAGGCTGCACAGTTGTATGCTCTAAAAGTACACTTTCTGCAGTTAATTGTACTCTAGATAAATCTGGTAGGAAAAGATGAATAGTGCTGTTTACTTTTTAATTCAGTCCACTGGGATGCTAGACTCTATTCAAAAGCCTCCAAATTTAACATATCTAATGGCAATGGCTTTGAAGTACTTTGTTGCAACTGTCATGTGTTTTGAAAAATATATAGAGAACAAAATATCAAAAGTCATCATTTTTTATCAATGGATACAAGTTAACAGAAATCTTCTTCATATGTGCTGTCCAGACTGTAAATGCTGTGCTCTATGTGTCAGGGACAGAGAAGGAAAGAGAATAATTAAAGGCTAGTTTCTCTGAAAATACTCGTCTTTCTTATCAATCTTTGTTGCTACAAGTGTGGTTTTTGTCACGTGTATGTTTTTTGTTTCCATTTGCATGATTTTTCAGTCAGTGAAAAGACAATGTTTTCCGCTGTATAAATAGCTATGAGATCAGATTAAAATCTCACAGACAGGTGCCATTATGCAGGCAGACTTTCAAGGTAGGTGAAGCAAAGAGTTCCTCTCTATATTATAATTTTCTAGCTTCTGGAGCAACCTATGCCTGACACTTCTTGATTTGTTGAGCTTAGCCACTTTCATCCTTCATTTTTTTTAATACAGTTGACTAGAAGTTATTTGTGGTAAGGGACCATTCTTACTGCTTTTACTTTGTCATTTTACTCCTGCTATTGTGATCAGATCCCAGTGACATGTGCTACAACTGCCTGCATGTTGTACTACCTGCAATATAGCCATCATTTTTCCCCGCACACTGGAACAAACCACTTATGTTTCAACCTAGATGACATTTATTGCACATAGCAAATAACAGCAAAGCATAAAATAAATATGGGATAGCCAAAGCGATCTATTAGGAACTGGGCTTCTTATTCTTTTAGGTGGCTTTGAAAATCATGACACCCACGAGACAGAGAACACCGTGACTTCCTCTGCCACAACATGCATTCGAACACAAATGCAAAATATTTACTGAATGCAGCACACATACAACTGAGCAATCAATCCTCCCTTCGCTCCCACAGCTATGAACAGCAGGAGCTGTAACTCTGAAACATCTTAATCTTTATGTGAACTTGCTATGAAAGGATGATGGAACTAAACCATAGTCCCTGTGGCCTTTGGGAATGTTTATTCTTATTTTAAATCAAAGAATCCAGGTTGGGATTGTTTCTAAGGTGCCTGAACCTTGAGTCCAAACAGCAGTGGCGTCTGGGAATGGGAAGGTTTGGCAAAGATGCACTTTGCAGAAGCTCTGTTTGCAGGGTCTGCTACTGAGTATCTAGAAACATCAGACTAAAATCTGAGAGCAGCCTGAGAAGCAGACTGCAATCTGAGAAGCATTTCAGCAGAGCTGACATGCATGCTCTGTGCCGCAGCTAGCGATGCTGTAGGAACCTGACACGGGTTCTCGGTGATGGGCCTGACAGCCCGGGTCTGAGGTAAGCCAGACTCTCCAAGGGTGGGATGCAGTGCTTTCTGTAAGCAGAGACTTTAATCTGTACTGATAGGCCTCACGTGACTTGGATCTATGTGCATGAATGCGCTAGGATAGAAGTTTCAATACGATACCACCACATAAACGCTAGGCTACATAACACCATGTGATTTTAGGGTATGGAATTAGTTACCTTACATTTAGTCAGTTCAACAACCAGATTTTTTAGCAAGTAAATGGGAAAATGCCTTATGGGGATTCATTTCACCTAATTCTAGACATCCATCAGAGCAGTGTAAGTTATGAATCAATTCAGGTTCCCAACAGTCAATAGAGAGAGGGGCAGGCATTATCACACCTTACAGCACAGAGCATCCTGCAGGGCTGCCTGAAATGGGATGACATGAATTCCTGTTTTCATATACATGGAAAATAGTGAAATATTTTCAAGGGTGATTAGTCATAAATGAACCCCAAGGAATACATGCATTGTACCATAACTGGAAGAAGACATGAACCCATTGGCTATGCACTCTGGCACCTTCAGTCACCCTTCAAAAATGGGAGGCTTGAGTATCAAGCAGCCTCTGTGCTTATTGTGACCTCTGAGGTGATGAAGGCAGTATTAAGCTCTGTGCAGACAAGGCTTTGCATTTCTGGAGAGCTGTAAATTAGTTCTGAACCTGTTGCCACACTGACACCTGTTCTGTATATTGCTATCTCATCATTTGTTTAATTTCATAGTGTCAGGCCTACACTTCGTGGTGCATATTCCTGACTCAAAACATTAGTCTCTAATTGAAAAACCATTACTGCATATAAAGTTACAATAATCACAGAAGCTTTAATTAGTTGAGTAAATGAATAGCGAGTAATCGAACTTACCCAACAGACTCTTCCCTCTACTTAGCTTTTGAATTCTATTCATTTCATTCTGGCAAGGAAGACCTAAAATATAATGTACGAGAATCAGTTTCCAGATGGTACGGGACAGGCTCTGTAGTGACTGGCTTCACTACTGACATGAAATGTAGACTACTGTACACCTGGGAATGAAAGAAGCCCATATGCTGGTACTGTACTGCAAAACAAATTTATGTCATTAGCTCCACTAATTAAAAAAAAATAATTGCAACACACTGTAGTTGAGAATAGTGTTTGGGGGCCATTTTCATTGTTAAACCATTTTTCCTCTCTTTTCACCAAACTGACATAATGCCAGCTCTCTAATTTATGGTTTGCTAATTGACTAATTTCTGCATTAATAAAAGAGCAAGTTCTTGAGCTTTCTATCAGCAATAGAGCTTACTTCTAAACTGTGTGCACTGGCACTTATTACTTGTTTGTTTTAATGATCAAGGGATATTAATATAGCTCATCTGTGACATTAAACATCGTTACACAATGCCCTTTCACACCAATGCTGAAGAAAAGAGCTTTTTAACGCAGCTGACTGCCAACTACCAAACTATCCCCATAAGCAGATCAATCAAACCTGAAACACAGGGAAACCCAAACAACTGCTCTTTGTACTGCAAATCGCACAACTCACCGCCCGGCTTCTGGAAGCAGTAGCACCACTCATTGTTCGAAAGCTTTCCGTCTTTGAAAGAGTCGCAAGAGTTGAAGAGAGGCTTGACACATGGCTCGTACTTATCCAGATAAATAGCACTGATCTCTGAGGGATCCAGCAGCAGGTCATAGTTCATGTCAAGTTTGTTGAACATCCAGCCTAAGGAATCCTTACAGATCGGCAATATGCTGGTGTCAAATCCTGTAAGAAGATGGGCAAACATCCCCAACTGGACCCCAGCACGCTCACTGCACAGGAATCATTGCTAAGCTGAAGCCTTTATAATTTTTTTGGCTGGACTCTGAACATAACCCTCATTTGCCCGAAACAGAACAAAATTCTAAGACTGAACTGTTTGTGTAAAGCTTAAAACCCAAGCACAGCTACAGACTAGAGCACTACTCACACTCTTTAGGAGCTGTGGGGTGGGGAGGGCTGAGATTCATAGCTGATTACTGTAACTCAAAGTTATTTCTACTCAAAAAATTCTCACTTTTTTTTTCTGTCCTCATTGGCCTTGTTCCAAGAAACTGAAATGCGATGAGAAAAGGCTGCATCCACCATATTTTCAAACTAGCCTGAGTCTGAATGCGATTTAAATCCTGTTTCCCAGACCTGTTTCTAGTTCCCTGATCAAATTCTTTCCTACTGTGCTCTCACCTTCCACCTCTCATCCTAGCTTTTCACTCTTCAAAGCTCCTGCGGTGGACAACAAAATGCTTTGGCCTGGATTGCGAGCTGTCTGGGGGAGGCAGGGGCAGAGAAGGGACGAAGTGTCTCTTTTGCTTGCACCGCTCTGAATAACGGCACTGCTTCAGCTGGGAGCTCCAGAGAGCTGCACATGCTCTTGTATGCCATACCAGCACTATTCCTCCTTGTGGTCTCCAGGATTGTGCAGCAATACAGGATTCTGCTCTTCCAGCACTTTGGAAACCATCATCATCATTCATTTTAATAGCCCAGATCCTTCAAAGACTGCAGCAGCAGCAGCGGTTATCACAGAAAGACCAAGTCATGCATATAGATACCCGCAATGTATATGAGATACGTGTTCCAGTATTCTGCAGTCTCCACAAAAGCAGTGGCACTGCCTTCTTTCACAAACAAGACAGGGCATTATAAATCCATACTGTCACTGTATTTTCAATGCTTGGTACAAACATGGACTAATTTCCAAGTTATCTATGATGCAAGAAAGCGTATTGGTAATGCAGAGCTAATAAATCTGAAAATAAGGATATTGGTTTCAACAAGGACTCAGAAACGTGCATATATTGGCTGGGGGTTTACAGGCACAGAGGGCACCTGAACCACGCGCCCTGGGCACCTCACGCTCACGCTGTTTCAGCTGTGTGCACTAACCTGCCTGTGCACTATTCATTCTGCTACGGGCCACGGGGAGAAGCCTGATGGGCTTTTTCCTTTTGCTGCATCTTTCGTTGAACGAGGCCAAGCTTAGCCTTATTTGCTGTACGTGTCAAGTCCCATTTCAGGATGCTGCTTTGTTAAAGTGAAACCTAAGACGTTGCTGGAGTCACGCTGGCAGTTTGTCCAAGCTCTGCAGCCTACCTGCTATTTTAAGTATTAATCCAAAGGAGGGCAGTGCTTTATGCTGGAAGCTGTGCTTTTTGTATGCAACTGCAGCTGAAGGTTGTCAGTGACATGGAGGAACAATCAGAAGGGTTAACTAATGGGAAGGTTTATGTCATTCATAATACACGTTTCTCTACAAAAGGAAGAAGGTAACACCATTTCCTCAGGGCTAGAAGCAGCTCAGGCACGGAAGAGAGAGATCATGCTGAACATTTCATCACATTTTTGTGCTGTTATCTCCTCTAACATTATCTAATTGAGTTTGAGCACAGTGAAAAAGAAAAAGACCATGTGAATAGATGTAGGGAGGAAGCCTGCTTGCCTTGCTGAAGCAATTAGGACTATTGACTTCAATTATTTTATTCATCTGAAGAAGGCAAGCAGGATTTGGTCACTGTGCAATCTCTTGTTGAGTGAAAGGATTTAAGAATCCTTGACTTTGCCTTTACAAAGCACCGAGGAGCAGGACACGCAGTCCTGCCTTGTGTGGGTGTGTGCTGTGCCTGATTCCCCACCACGGGGCAGGTTAAAAGTAGTCAAACAGGCAGGGGTGGATCATTCAATGGCATGGTGGAGCTGGGATCAGTACATGCTTCAGCTATCCCAGTTTAACAGCTCCCAGGGGAAAAACAGCTGGGTTCCGTTGGCTGCTCTTTTCCTGCACAGATCCCTTCTCTGGTGATGGTCTTTACGCCCTGTCGTGGCACTTACTGCTGCTAAGGTGAATAACTACAAGGTCTGTTGTACAACCAGTTGAGCACCGTACGTGTTGCTCGGCCCTGTGGGTCTCTAAAGGTCACCTCCTAACTGGCAAGGAGTGACTGGCAAGGACTGGCAAGGTGACGGGTCACCCTGCAAGGTGACGCAGGGAGGAGGAGATCCTGGCATGAACTTGCCCCTGACAGTGTCTGTGGATTATTTCTGAGTCTTGTTTTCCTCCCTGCTGGGAAGTCTTTATCTGTGTGTACAACATGCACTCAGGGATACAACAGCAGCGTGCCCTCAGTACTGATCTGTCTGAGCAGATCACAAGACAGTGATTGATATGAATACGAAGCTGCTCTGTGACATACCATCAGGACTTGGATGCAAAATACAATCATGAAAGGTTACTTATGAAGACAGTTAATTACATTAGTTGAAGAGTTTTAGATTGTAATTTCTTATAAACAAGGGAGCTTTCACTGTTGTGACCAGAGTTCCAGATTAGGTTTATTAAGAGGCTGCATATTAAGCAGTGCTGGATTACTAGACAGTGTGGTCTGGAAGTCTTTAAATATTACAGTGGTAGGTGTGACGGAAAGCCCTTAACTAGCTGGTTATTATCAGTGAAGAGGTTAATTCTTTAATCGTCCCTCAATATGTGGTTGAAGGTGAATAGTAGCATCTACCTCCACTTCATATTGTCTCCTGGTAAAAGCCACTGCCTGTAAATCACCGTAGATCTCATTCCAACATTGCACCTGCAGTCCAAAACCAGCAATCCTGGATGCTCTCGGCACCCAGCAACAGGAATGAAAGCAAAGCGTGCCCTGAGTGTGCAGCGCAGGCTCTGACTTCCTGCATAACCAGGGCAGCTGATGGAAAATGGTTCTCAGAGCTCACTTACCTTCTCTGGGAGGTCACTGTGCTCCCATCAACTTGGTGAGGCCAAGTGGTGTTGAATGAATTAACTCCTTTTTGGAGTCTTTTGATATACTTGCTTATACATATGATTCAATATGCTGGATGAAATAAACCACATACGGTAATTCTGTAATGAATTAAGTGCTTGGTTAATTGGCCGGACTTCCAGCACAACACACCCGGAATAGCAGTAACCTCAGTGAGAACTTTTCTGCATCTTTCTGCGCATCAGCTCGGCGCTGCAGTGCCTATGGTGAGAAGCAAGAGAACGGTGCAGGCTCCGTATCCCGCCTGCTCTTGGCTCCTCGGCAGAGGCTGCCAACACAGATGCCAATTAATGTGGGGGTGGTTGCTCTCATTTGGACACCTGCTCACAAGGACCTGGATTGAGACCATCATGTTTCTCATTCTGACTGACAGCTGTTCAGCACCCTAACAACTTTCATTCACTACAGACCTGGAAGGAAATCAAACCTGTGACCTACATGTAAAAGTCTCATATGCCATTAATACGTAAAATGCCCCACCTCCTCTGAATTAAAATGGAATTAAACTAAAAAAAGTCTTTAAGTGAAAATCTTAATTAAAAATAAAAACACCTTCTGGCACATAGAATTATTTTCCCCCTTCAAGAGTTGACTTACATGAGCCAGTTTTATTTTATTAAAGTATACTACAATTAAATTAGCAGGGGAATAATTAACCTAATTTCCCCCATCACTTAAAATAAAGGAAGGAAGAGAAGAAATGTTCCCCAGAAAAAATCCCTTTATATTGCATAGATCTCCAGTAAAAGAAAACCAACTCCCACTCCAACCAAAGAGACTATCTAGATGCAATATGGGAATGTTATGAATTATCAACAGGCTCAGGAGCAATTTGAATCTGATCTAACTATCCTAATTAGTTTTATTTCCTTATGTTAAAGCATGTCCCTGAGTTGCTTATATTACTTATTGAGGAGATTTCAATTGTACAAAGCCTGCAGAAGACAAAGTTCCCGGCCTATGGTGCTTTGCTGGGATCTGGCAGATAGCTCATTGAATGAAGGTTTGAGACTTCAAACACAATGACTTGCCCTCATCCTTTTCCTTTCAAGAGAGTAAAAAAAAAAAAAAAGGTGTACTTTTTTCCTTCACCTGGGGGTGAACTTAATACACTCAAAAAGCTTATTTACACCCACAGTAACGTCTTGAAAATTTAATGTAGCATAGAGAAATCTCTGCTGGATCACCTTCTCTAGACAGCTGATGTGTCCGAGGCATCGTAGTCATTGCATCCCACCATGTTCCTTTTACCGCCACAGGGGCATACCCAAAACGGACTACATCGGGGATGTGCATGCCTTTTAAGACGCTACAGGCACAACCAAACCAGTTCAGCTTAATGAAGTGATCAGCCTGGTGAGGAGGGCAACACAGCAATAAAAAAAGGGCAATGCGTACATCAGAGCGTATTTCCAGAGCTGCGTATGTCCTGTTTGCCAGGATTCACACACATTGTTTTTTTCAGCTTCAGTATGTGAACTTTGCTTTGAATTCTGAGCCCTGTTTAAGATGTCTTTCGTTTTCACAAATGTTTGAAGTTGAAGTTGGAGGAAGCCAAATACCGCTGTCCTTACTCTGTGTGTATTTTCAGTGCTACCAGAGAGAACCGGAGCTGCAGAATTTGGCACCTGCAGATTAATTCATGAATACTGTTGCAAACTCTTAAAAAGAAAAACAAGCCCAAGTTTTGTGGCATTCGAATACAATTTAGGCATCTTAACTCATAAAGTTTCTTTTTTTTTTTTTCCTAACTGACATATAAGAAAATAAGAAAATGTGCCAAACCAAGTCAACAGTCTAAAAATGAACATTGTTGAGATCAAGTGTTTAAGATCATCAAGGCAGCCTTTCATATAAAAGCTGCCAGGAATCAAACTAAACTAAAAAGAGATAACAGCTCCTCTGTGAATCAGAGCAAACGCTGCAGAATTACCAGGAATGTTTTTCTCACTGAAATTGCTTCAGAAAAAAAAAAAAAGACCCAACACCTTTAGGAATGAATTTGGTCTTTGGCCTTTGGTAAGGTCCTCATGAGCAGCTCACAGGTCATCTACATGAAAAGCATCCTTCTGACAATCTGATAAAATGAGATTTCATGTGGTTCTGGGCCTAAAGGCCTTCAGACAAAGTTTTAAGTCTCTGGTGTTTTCTGTCGTGGGGTCTGAAATGAATTCACATCTTGAAGCCATGATTAGCTGTACATCCAGTTGTCTTTTTGCATTATGGTTCGGCTTCCTCTGCATGATAATATCCTTTTTTTGGAGTAACGTTTAAGAAAGAAGCAGGACATACAGTTTTAAAGATACTGACTTTGTTGTAAATACTATGGAAAGTAAGAGACATATGAAAAAGATCATTTACACAGAACATGGCTTGTTTCACCACATAGGTTTAAGATACAATTACTTGGCATTAATGAGGTCTGACTATAGCTTTGAGCAATATAGCCTGTGGTACATTCTGTTTCTTTAGGAAGAGGCAATCCACTGCTACACAAGCTCAGAAGTAGCACAAAAGAAGAGTGGCTGCGGAGACATGGACCAACAGTAAATGCCCATCCTGATGTGCTGGGTCTGCTCTGCTGCACGTTTAGCCTCTCCAGCCTCACGCTACAGGGCAACTAGGCACTGGGGTCAAAAGAGCCGTAAAAGGGAGCAGTTGACTGAACCCTTTAAATTCGGTGTGTGCAAACCCCGGCTTTAGACAGCCTGTAGCAGAGAATCAGGGCAGTGAAGTGGAGGTGAGACACACACCTAGATAAAACTTGTGCATCCTACTTTGCAACCCAGGGGCCCATGTGCTTTGGGACATACTATTTAAAAGGAATAATGAGTCCTTACAGAAAATAAATTCGCATCTGCTCTCTGATGAACATGACCTCTTTTGATGCTGTTATCTGAATCCTTCCCCTCCCTGGTGGGTAAATGACATCAAAATCAGTCATGTTGGCTAAACCCACAGAGAGTAAATGTCCTCTAAACCGTTCATTTTCTTTCTTTCTTAAAAAAAACCCAGAACATCAAAGGAAGCAAAGATGGTGTTATTAAATACCTGGGACACGATTCCAGCTTTCCACCCCATTTAACTCTTCCAGTTCTGTGGCTGCAGTGCGGATGTTTTTATTATTCTTTCTCTTATATAAGGTGTTAGCAAGAAATTGCAAAATAAAATCTAAATGAGTCCTTTCCAACATTGGCATAATCTTCCTTATGCTTGTATGCCATGTTTTTGGCTCATGCCACTGACATTGGGTCAGAAAATGCTTGGCCATAAAGTGGGAGGTATGCATACGCCACGGTCCATCCCCAAGAAGCGATTCGGATGCAGACATGCTGATTTGCAGGGTCATGGAGTTCAACTGTACAGACATGAACTATGTCATGCTAGTTAACCTCAGGGCTTGAGAAAAGTCCTTGAGCAGTTTTATTTACTAGTATAGAAGTGACCTCCCTGGCCTTCAGACACAGTTATTTGCCTGATTAACTTGTAAAGGTGTCTCTGTCTCTGACTGCCAGTTTTTGGAGCAGTTTGGGCCAGAGAGAACACAGAACGACTGCAGCTCCTTTAGAAAACGGTGCAGCTATTTGTTTGCAGGACCAGGTCTCTTGCGTACCTGCTTACTTGCTGGCACCTCCTTGACATGACATTGTAGCACTAACAGTTGTGCTCAGCTGAATGCTCTCTCGGGCTGGGAAGCTGCCTGCAACACTCAGTGTTCCACGGGAAAGGTGTTTTATAGAATCATAGAATCATAGAACAGTTTGGGTTGGAAGGGACCTCTAAAGGTCATCTAGTCCAACCCCCCTGCCGTGGGCAGGGACATCTTCAACTAGATCAGGTTGCTCAGAGCCCCGTCCAACCTGACCTGGAATGTTGCCAGGGATGGGGCATCCACCACCTCTCGGGGCAACCTGGGCCAGTGCTTCACCACCCTCAGCGTAAAAAACTTCTTCCTTATATCTAGTCTAAATCTACCCCCCTTTAGTTTAAAGCCATTCCCCTTGTCCTGTCACAACAGGCCCTGCTTAAAAGTTTGCCGCCGTCTTTTCTATAAGCCCCCTTTAAGTACTGATAGGCTGCAATTTCTTACTGCCTTGTGCCGTCTCGGAGCTTGTTGGTTTGATGACACGATTTGCGTCCTCGTGAAGAGCACCGAACCAGTCTTTTAGTCGCGAAGCGAGATTCCTCAATTCTTTGTCTGTGCAAGCTAGAAAAAGAACAAAGGACCAGTCTGAATCAAGAGCACCAGCAAAAAACTTTTCTCCAGATAGTCTATTAGAAAAATACTGTTTAAGGTTGTAAAGTCCTTCTCATTAAGAGCTCTGAAGTAAAAGAGAAGGTTGGGGAAAAGGATGCAAGTTAAAAAGAAAATGTAAGTCATTATGAATTGTAAGTTATACTCAAGTACTTCCTTGGTAGCTGACATGATTTTTGACGTGACTATTTAACTTAAATGTTTTCACCTTTTAGGATTTCAGAGAAAAATATCAGTCAAACAGATGGGGAGGAGGGACATACTTGCCTAGACATACTACTCGAACAAGATGCTAGGAATAATTTATAACCACATTTGGCTTAGTATAAGGCTATTATCACAGTAATAGGAAATATATATACTTACTTATATACATAAAAAAGAAAATTGTTATGTTGCTCTAGTTCTACTGCAAATGAGACTTTGCCACCTCTGAAGGTTGTCAATTCCATTTTGTTAGATAGGTAAAACATTTCTTTTAAATTTTTACTGAGAAATATCTAATTTTTCCAGAAATTTCTGCCAAGAGATTAATGTCCAGCTGAAGCAAATATTTTTACGGAAGAAAGCTGCATTAGTCACTGGTTTCTGTCAGAAAAAATATTCTTGTTTCTGTATCATGTTTAGTGCTTAAAATTCACATGCTCAGACTATTTTATTATTCCTGCTGTGCACTCACTCTACATTTCAAATGACATTTCTTGGAATACAGAGCAAGATTTTATGCCGTAGAGGTAGACATCCTTCACAGGGCAAGCCACAATATGTCTTCTCCAGTTCACTGCACATAATATTCCTCCTTCCACCTTACTGAAGAACAATTAAGTCCCACAGCTTGTCTTCCCACGTTAAACTCACTGCTCCAAAGACTGCAATGAACTTGCTGATATCTCATGCCTGTGGTGAGCATTTGTTTGTTCTCATAGGGGTTTTTTGGGTCAGAAATAATTCTGGAGTTAAAAATAGGATATTATAGCTTTTTCTAAGTGGAAAGTTTTTTAGCATTTGGGGGGGAGGGGAGAAAAAGAAAGATTTTCCCATTTTTCTGTAATGCTGAAAGAGTTTGATAGATTTTCCTATTAAAGATAAAAATATGAAGATCACTATCCCACTAAGGCTGAGTCCAGGTAAGGAAAAATCAGGTCTTAAAGAAAAAAAAACAATTAACGTAAAATAAATGGAAAAAGTGGCTTACATTACTGAAAAAGGTTATCACTTTATCTTCTCACTTAAATTAACATATTTTACTCATTGTAAACTATCTTACCTTTGCAAAGTAAGACAAAAATCATAGAATGATAGGTTTTTTGAGCCCACCATGCCATCTTTTCTACAAGGAACATTTCACGCTGCTGCTGTTCCTTGGCTGTTACTCACAAAGTCTTTTATCAGAGAAAAATCACAACAGAAGCCATAGCAGAACAAATTCCATCATCCTGCCTGTAACAAGCCCTCATCAGGAGATGTTGCCTGAAGGAGTGACGGGGTAGGAAGAAAACTAATTTTATAGGTAATAAATATTGAGGAATGAACTAGCTCTAGACAGGCACGAATGATTTCTTATTTTGTGCATTTAGATCCATAAAGATAACAAAATTTCCATCATGCACTAATTTCAACAGGAGCTGGGCACCTAAATACATGTTAGAAGCGATGGAGATACTTCTTTTACATGGGATGGGAGATGCTGTTCCTGCATCCCCTGTTGAATTGTCATCAGGTGATTTTCATCAGACATAATTTTTGCCAAAATATTATTAGGCAACTACAGCAACATGAGAGACCCTAATAGCCTTCTTTTCAACAACCTGTCTTCGCAAATGTTATCTGAGAAGGAGTGTGCTGATAATCACATCATCTTTCAGAACTGGAAGCAGGCAGCATCCTTTCTTTCCTTCTGCCAAGTAGCCGTCTTGTCCTTTGAAAGTCAGTTTTGCAAAGGAAAAAAAGAGGAATATAGTGCATAACAAGTAAGTGTTGTTTAGCCAATACCTTATACATGACAGGTTATCCATATGTTCAAAGTATTTCACAAATATATCTCCAGTCAAAACTGCACACATAAACACAGCTTTGACTACTGATTATATCAAGTGGGTGGAAAAAAGAGGATTCAGTTGTCCAAGAAATGAGTAACGTTGTTTTATTGTGCAAACCTGACACTTATTAAATATTTATTGTGGCACATGACATCTTTAGGAAGCCAAGGCTGGAACTCTGGACTACAAAACACCCATTCCTGTGCCTTCCTGACACCCTCATCATGCCTTCTGTACAGGTATACTGAGCTTCACAGACAACAACTCACAGGGAAAAAAATAACATTAAAGAAAACACCCTCTAGGGCTGTTTTCCTTATTCAGATTTGTGTACTTCCAAATCCAAAGACAACTCTAGACACCACAGAAACCTAAGGTAAGTCAAATGCTCTGAGGGATACTGCATTTGCTCTCAAATTCGCAATGCCATCCTGCCAGTGCAGAGTGCCAGGCAGGAGCTCGGAGCAGGCTCGCCTCCTCTCCCGGCCTCAGCACCGTGCAGAATGGCCTTCCCTGTAAAAAAACTAACGTCTCTCAAATAAATTTTGCAAAGTGGTCATTTGTTTTAAACTGCATTGACTGAAGAAATTTGAATCCATGCTTTTTAATTGTAATAGAAAACAGGATTGAATGCATAGCGTAAGTGGAACAGAAGTAGATTAATTAATGGTAAATCAGACTTGAAATGATTTCTAAGTATAGTCCAGCCAATCAAACATGTCAGAATCTGTAAAATGCCATTCATAATGAAGTCGACATTTTTTTTTTGGTTGTCTGTAATGCTTGATGTGTCGAGAACCACCTTTGCCATGTACTGTACATTCCTACTTACACCAGTTCTCTGCCGTTACCCAAGTGCTGCAATCCACGACCTACATCAGCTCAGTTACACCCTAGGGCTGCTCAAACAGACACAGGACCCCTGTATCCTCCTGACATTCCCTAACAATATTTCTCTTGATTTTGATGGAGCAAGAATAGGCTTTCAGCCTCTTCTATGCCGTAGCTTCCTCGAAGACTGCCTCATTCACTCACTCTCAGGTCAGTTTTTAAAACTGCACCCTGGACGATGCTTTCTCTTGTTTCACCGGCAAGTCTGCAAAACGCCACAAACCCTGCAGATTTCCTTTGGAGTTCGGTCTGAGGCACGACTTGACAGTAAGCCCAGAACTGGAGTTTTCTGCATACTGGAGAGGATTTTTGTGAGTAGGTGAGATATTCCTTAGGTATGTTGCTTAAGGACGATTCAACAGTGGATATTATGTTGAGGTTCTCTCTTAGGACTCAGTCTTTCTTCAAAGAATAACTGCTGTTTCATGAGTAAAACAGGAACCAACTGTGCTGTTAATATGTAGTGAATAATAAATTTCTTCATCAGACTTCAAATATTTAATGCAAAGTTCAGTTAAATTTCTATTCAAGTATTTCATGCCCTCAATCTTACTTTCTCCTGCAAATTAAAATAGAGGAAGTATTATTTTACATTTTTTGTATTAAATTTCATTAATGCTACCATGCATGGTTAAAAAGATTCTGCCTCTCTGCCTAATGGAACTGTGTTCTATTTTATTTATTTTATTTGAACATTTTCAGAAGTGTCTAATCATTCTGAATTTGCTTGTTTTGGGACACATTATATTAGTCTCTTCAAAGTGGACTGACATTCAGAGGGCATGATTTTAACACAAAGTCAGCTCCAGCCTCCAGCTGGGTATCTAGGAACCAGAGCACTTAATGATTTATTTCTGGTGGTAGAGCCCATTAGTTACATATCAAACAATTAGGAAGCATAGCTCTGAGGAGCCCCAGATCTAAGATCCTCATATATAAATTTGCATTAGTATAAGTTATAAAGCATTTTTAAGAACCCTCTTCATGAAAAATGCAGTGCAAATGTACCTCTTTGCTATTAACAGAAGTTCCAAGTAACATTTCTCAGATGAGAAGAATAAGGCTGTAGGAGGAATAGATGTGATAATGGGTCTCTTGCTATTTGAAGATCTATAAGGAGAAAATATGTAGGTTGCAAACAATATCGGTATTGACATGACTTGAAGCACTGATTAAAAAATCTGGGATGAAGAGAAACACCAAGGGAGAAACCTCTCCATGGCCCCTCTCTAGCAACTGAAATCTGTCCAGTCAACTGTCAACAACCATTTAAAACTCTACGGCTGTGAAAAAGACACAAGTGCAAACATATGCAAATAAGCATTTTCACTTCTGTGTGTATTTTCTTCAAGATAAGAGAATCTGGCTTCAAATCTTTCTCTACACCTTTAAAAAAGGGGAAAACCACAAGACTTTACCCTTGTTGTTTTATCGATGTCACTGAAAGTTCTGCCTTAGCAACCCTCTGATACCAGGTCCCCACCTAATATTAATTCCTGGATCCTTCACTGCTGATGCGCTTCGATGACATCCATTGCACAGCCCATGACGTCCCTGCATGCGGGAGGTCGGTATTGCTGCTGTTAAAAACTGGGATGGTGAGGCGGGCGGGTTAACATCCAGCTCGTCGACTTTATCACGGTGCGCAGTGCCCTGCATCTGACGCGGCAGTGGGACCACGAGCACTGGCAGAACCTGTCACTTCTCTGAGTTACGGCAATGCAAAACGCAGGAGGAGGATATATTTGCTGCTGGATCCAATTGACATCCGCAGATCTGAATCTGCAGATGTTACGAATCATCCTGCAGATGTGATTTAACAGCTAGCACTGAAAGCGCAGATTTGTTCTCAAGGGTGAAGCAATTGGTCCAGCAGTTATTTATTCCTAACAAACTGAAAGCACTGTTGCTAAATACCTATTTTCACCAAGCAGAAAACATGAATCTGACCTAATGGAAAGCCATTAGCATGCTGTAAAGGCTCAGGTTTTTATAGGTGTGCGTCCATTATGGACTTTTTCAGCTCTACAGATACTAAACTATATACATTGGTGGTGAAAATTAACAGTATAAGATTTAATTTCACCCTTTCAGGAAGGGACTTTCAAAAAGTGCTCAGTGCCAGAAATCAACATTAAGACTGAACTTACCTGTAGAAGCGTAAGATTAAATCAATATTGAATGTTCTCTCACATCCCGTTTTTACTCCAACCTAGCAAACCAATATTGTAAAATCTCCAGCCACTAACAAAACAAGCCTTATAATTCATACTGCAGTTAACTCTAAATAAAACTTAGTACTAAGGAAGTACATTACCGCTTTAATGTCTCTCTTGCTGCTATAATGTGCTGGTACTATGTGACAAGCAAGGAGTCCACGCTGTCCAGAAAAAAGTTACAGTGATACATTACACTGCATTTCACAGTAAGCAAGCTATGTGAGCAGACTCTCAGAACGCCTGTAACCTGTTTTTTGTATCGTTTGACTTCTCTGCTATCAGTCATCTATCTGGCATGTATCTGTTGCCTTATCACTACCATTGTTGTTATTACAGTCATCATTCTTACAAACAGTACTACCTTTTTACCAATTACATGTGGAGAGAGTGTTTTTTTGAGTTCATATTATTGCTCTACAATACTAAATAGTCTTTTAGGTAGAGACTGAGGAGCAAATTCCCTATTCCCTGAATGCCAAGAATGTGAACGTTTCCTGAGAGCTGGGCTCGTTTCAACTGTTTCTGTACTGCAGAGGAAAGGAAATTTAATTTCTCTGCAAATGCAGAGAAATTAAAAAAAGAAATAAAACAAAAGCTTTAAAAATGCACATTTAGCCACTGAGGTTAGTGCCCTTTCCAACCGCCACGACAGAATTCAGCTCAGAAACGTGTCACTAATTTTGAGTCACCTGCTTGAAAAGATGCAAATGTCCTGCCACGGAGCAGAACCAATGCGTTGTGATCGAGGTGACCAGCCACACAGCGTGAATAAAAAATGGAAAACGTTGCAAGAGAGCCCATCTCAACCCACAGTCTGCAACTTCAGACTCGGAGTTCCCTGAGCAGCAAGAGGGAGGGGATGCATTCGTGGAAATTAGCCTTGCTTGCTGCTTGGCTCACAAGGAGAAAACCAGCTGTATTTGCAAGACGTATTAGTCGTAACAAGCAGTTCAGTCATTTGTCCTGTGAGCCTGGAGGACAAGTCCATTTAGTTTTGATTAAAATGTGATCTAGCACAAACCTACATGACATTGCCCAATAGCGATATTACATTCCTCCAGTTAGAAATGGGACAGGCATAGTTTCAACAATTCAGAAGGAAGGAAAAAAGAAGTCTAATTTCTGTGGTTTTGAAGACTTAACATGACAATCGGGTGCAAAGTTGTATGGTAAAACACATATTTAAAAACACTGTAATAACACTATTTAAAAAGGTTTGACGTAAATGTATCACAGCATGGAGGCTGACAGGAGATAATGCTCATCTTTTGTACTAAGTACTAATTGTTATATTATTCTTTGTATAAAAAGAAAATGCGGCAACTTTAACCATGCTTTCTCTGACAAACATCACTACATTTTCTCACTTGTAGGTAAGTCAACAACTTATTTCACCCTGCTATTAATTGTGTCTATATGTGTGTGGATTATCACACTAGGCTTTAAAACTAAAGTAAAAAAAATTGTATCAGCTTTCAGGCTTCAGGGAGTGGGTCTGCTCCCAGTCACACAAAATACAAAGCGTGTTCTAAAAACTGCTGCTGCAGGAGCTGATTTGAAAGTAAACACCAAGAAAAATCCAGTGCTGTGCTAACCCTCCACTTCAAATGCAACTACACACATGCATATAAACATACACACGTATATGTGACTTGTAGATGACTCCAAGTGTTTTATATGTGATATTTTGGTGATGCAATTGTGGCGATAATTACCTTCACAAATATTTCAACGTTCTTGGTTGGAAGGGGTAATGCTCTAATTTGCTTTTTTCATTGAGGCCTCAGGCAACTTCTTGTAACAGTAAAAAATGAAGTATTATGCCAATAATTTTATGAAGTAGAAAGGAATGGATTGTTTACTATTACTACAAGGAAAAGTATTGCATTCCAAACCGGCCTTGCTGGTTCGATAAATGAATGCCTTTCATTTAAAATCCCTCCTCTAGTCAGCAACATTTCACGACAAAGTTCTACGTGGGTGTATTTCTCGTACTGCATTTTTGGCATTCACTGGCTATTCTTCCACAGGGTTGACACCTATGCTGATAACCACCTGTGATCCTTCTGTCACTGGTTTTGCCTTGTCTTATAAATACAGCAGCAGATGCCAAGATCCTGCAGTTCAGACTTTGAGATGATTACAGGAGCAGCTGATTTATTGGGAAGACGAAATAGGCTTTGATCTGAAGCTTCCTTAAAATGGTACATTTAAAACACAAAGCTCAGCTAGAACTGTATAAACAAAGATTGAGAGCTACAAAGCTCACTCTCTAGAGCTGTAGGCAAAGCGTACATCTGCTTTTGTAGTACTTAACGCTAGTTCCTTTTGTGCTTGCATTATTGTGAAAACCCTGGAAAGTTCATCTTTGCTAGGTGCTTAAGAAGCCTGGGGGCTTATTTTAAATACATCCAAACTATAATGATGCTGGGGGTCTGTCAGAACTGGGTAGGAAGGCTTGTGGGAGTAACGTCCCTCGTGACATTTTGGCCACGTCAGGTACTAATTAAAATGTTATCTCCTGCACGGTTCTTAGCCTCCCAAAATTCATCTGCCAGCTCACCCTAATGTTCTCATTCAAATTCTGTCATATCGCCTGAAAGGAGGAATAGACTATCAACTGAAAACTAAAACAGAGCAAATAAAAATGTCTAACTGAATGGACTTTTCCAGAAGTTCATGCTGTGCTCTGGATGAAAAAAGTCTTAGGAGAGTCGTCATCTCCCCTCTTGCCTCTCTTCCTTCCTCTCTGTTTTTTACAGAGTCTACTCTAAACAGATGTCCTTGACTTGGCAGACATCCGTACGCACGCAGCGTCTTCTGCGCTGAGTCTCAGAGAAGGCACTCCAGTTGGCTGTAGTCGTGGCTTGTCAAGCACTGGCCAGTCTTTGCAAGAGGGCCGAGTTCTTAGAAAAACTGAACATTGGTTTGGTTTTAAAGCAGTGTTTAAAGCAGACCCACAGCTCACGGTCCATGGGAGGTTTTCACGGATACCCGGCTTTGCTGCTAGCAGCTTAGCAGATATTGTACTCTTAGGCATTTGAAATAATAAATAAGCAAAGCTGGAAGAATAATTAAGAGTAGAAACAAAACTCACTGGGGTTAAAATGAGGGAATTGAGGGATGGTTATTTTTAGGCAAACAGTATAGGCTACCACAGTGTGTACATTTGAGTTTTTAATGGAATTGTTTCCTACAGACCTTCCAAAGCCACTGCTGAAAGTGTTTAGACAACCTGTTGAACTTTTCTGCATCCAGGAGGTTGTTTTGCTCCACTTTCTAGCGCTGAACAGAGAGAAATTTTAGATTCTGGTCTTCAATAAAAATATTCTGAGTTACAATAGTTGGAAATAACTTGAGCTGTTGATGATAAGGGCAGCTGCTACCTTCCATAATGAAAATGGCCTTGAGCTTGAAAGAGCAAAACTAAAACTCAGGTAGTAAAATTAGTAATTTGACAGTATTTGAGAAAAAATGTGCAGATCTATTTATGTTCAATCAGAGCGGGAAAGCAACAGCCAAGAATATAAATTAAAAGATTATATATATAGAAAAAAGTAAAAACATAAGATGATTTCACAGAATGCCTATGTTAGAGCATAAGCACATGCAACCCTTCTCAAAAAATAAGTTGAAAATATGGCTATATATGAAAAGAAATGTAAGAGACTTCTAGTTTTTACAGTTCCTTGTGCAATCACAGATGGATCTAAACTGAATTAGGAAAAAAAACCAATGGCAGTAGATAATTTTTGTAAAGTGTCATAGTAAACAGGGATACTCATTATTATTTGATACCATTCTTTTAAAATGCATGAATTTTTGAGTGGTTCATAGGATAAAACTGCTTCTTTTACACAGTTCTGTTCTTCTGGCACTACTCCACCTCTGTAAGTTTGTTCAAATCTAAAATTAATGAGCTCCCAGATGGTTATTGGGTTTTTTAGTTTTTGGGTTTGTTTTTTTTTTTTTTTTTTTTTTTTTTAGTGAATTGGTATTATTTTTATGGCCAGCAAGATCTAAATGCCAGTGTGTGTTGGGCTGGTAGATGGCTATTCTGGAGGTAAAGTTTGGGCTATCCACCCTTACGGTAATGATCACTGCTGCCACCTGAAGAAGCTACATGCAGAACGTTGTACAGAAATGCAAAAGCAGCACTCTTATTACGCAGCCTGTGTGCATCTATCACAGGGCATTTCCAGAAGGCCAGCGAGCACCATGAGCGATCTGCTTTCCCATAGGAAAAAAACTACTCCACATCCTTCTCAGAGTCCCTGCTGTGATTTAGGATACTGCCTAAAAGCTGCAAGAGGGACCCAGGAGTTTATTGGAAAGATTCCTTTTTGCCAGGAACTGGTACTCCTATCATACAAAAAGAAGGGGGAAGCAATTGAGTAGATTCACTTCATTTTTACCGGAGTCCACCATCTTTATTTGCTTCCTCAGGGACCCTTAAAAAGTGATAGATAAATCCAATTTGCCCATACTTGAGCAGAATGGAGAAAGAGATACTCGTGAGTCAGCATATGCTAGCAGAAACTGTTTTCCCCCCTCATTAACTTTTTTGCACATCAGCTGGTTTTTATTTTATACTGTGTATATCCCTATACTTATTTTCTCTGTTCCCTACTGAATGTTATCGCATCTGATGCCACCAGGGCTTCATTAATGTAAAATGTTGCCATGTGGTGAATTATTCTTAAATGAGAAAACGAGGAGTTGTTGGACAGCATGGGGCTAGGAGCATTTGACGATGTCCCATGGGAATTCTTCCAGCAAATTGTTGGGAAAACTGATTGAAATTCAGTAAGAAAGTGCAAATGAGACAACGTAGCTCCCCAGTGGATTGCAAAGATCCCCTGGAAGGAAATCAGAACTCTCCCTGCACTACTGCACCTTGCAAAATCAAGAAATGCATAAATCCCTCCAGGAAATACAGCGTAGGAACGCAGCATTCAGGGCAATATGAAACAATCAAGTGAAGCAGTAATTTTAGAAGGAAATGCAACTTATTTTGAGAATCAAATTTGAATGAATTTAAGATCTGAACAGGATTTTATTGGAACCAGTGTTACACCAGTGAAGTGTCATTAACTTCACAGGAGTGAACAGCAATCGGTACATTAGCAAACGCACTTGGCCGGGTTGGTTCATCGACGCTCAAGTGCATCACATTAACAAAGGCATTTAGAAATATACTTCTCGCTGTAGGTGACTTTGAAAGTGGAGAAGGCGCATCACAAGCAGGGGCTTGGCTTCTGGTTAGACAACTGCCTCCCGTGGTGTGAGCAACAGGGACTGCGGAAACTCCCCAAACGATGGGACCTTAGCTGGGTGTGAAATGAGGGAGGACCTCTTCCCTTACAAAACTGGGGCTCAGGAACTTGCTTGGATTTACACCGGCAAAGTGGTGGAGCAGCTTAATTTTTAACAAGCTTTGGTGCTTTTGGCTGAGGTAAGCACTGATGCCTCAGCCGTTACGGCCTCTGCTTCTGGGTTGAAGAGCTAGGGTGCTGCTAAAGCACAAAGCAAACTTCTCTGGGATTAAAAAGAGGATAGCTAAGCTGAGCTGAATGTCAGAGAAGGCTGTAGAAAAAAAAAGGCTCAAAAGACCCACTGTCTGTTATTTACTTACTATGACATGTACCTCCTAGAGCTATATAACTTCATTTAACAGTATAAAGAAAAGTATGAGATGAACATACTGATGAGCACCTGGGCACTTAGCTGCTGTGGGAATCAATAACTTCAAAAAGTATGGAACAGAGTTGCAAAAATCTCCTGCTAATGCGTATTTTGAAGAATCATTTAAAAAAATGTCAATTCTTTTCTCAGCCCCTGTGTATTTTTAAAGTCTTTTAGAGGGAGGATTGAGTTTTGTGTATTCAAGGATATGATTTACTGAAAACGTCCCTATTTTTTTAAAATGTTTGCACTATTAAAATATTTAACATAAAAAGAAAAAAAGCAGCAAGTGAGATCAAAACCATCCTGTGGCATTAAGAAAACCATAAGCTAAGCAATTCTGAAAAGGATAAAAATGGCTTGTGTGAAAGGAATTTGTTTTTTTAAAAAAAAATGACAGATTTGGAACTGTGGCTGAGAAAGCTTTGAAAGTGGCCAGGCTGACAGGGTGTATTGTAGTGTAGTTGTAAGCCTTTGTAGAAGCAATTATTATCATCTCCCCAAAGCACAGACAAGTCCGTGAGCAAAAAAGCAAAGAAAAGGAGAAAAGGCTGGCTGGGAGGTAAACCCCCTTTCCCAGGCCTAGATGCTTACTTGCTGATGGCTTAAGCCAAAGTGAAAACAATCTGAACCTAATTTAAACTTTAGTCGTTCTGCAGAAAATTAAATAGCTGGAACTGTACCTGCTGAAAGAACAGGCGAGGAAAGAGCAATGTTCTGGGCGGGGGCCAGCGGCACTCGTCTGAATGTAGATCTAGTGCGGTTCTTTCGGGCCCATCGCCTGTCAGCCCTCATAGGTGTTCTTCAGAATAATGATTTAATCAGAGCGACCACGGATCAATGCTCTCAAAGTGTTCGCAATTAACAGATTTTGTAAAAGGTCCAGCAAGGCATCCTGTAGCACCGGGGATTCGGAGCTCGGGATAAAATTTTACGTTGTGCAAACGTCAGCAGCTTTCCAGTGGCAGCTTTTTAAGCGGGAACACTGAGGCCATGCTTCTGACAGGTTTCTCTTACGCTGTACAGAGGTATCTACAGGAATTCATCCTTTAGTTAAATCAATGTTTTGCCTAGATTTTTTCATTTATCAGGCTGTCCAGTTCATACCCCACATTTCAGTACATTTAGACCATGCTATTAAAATTAGACTATGGGCCTGACTCTGCATTTGCAAGGTTCTGAATTTACTTGGGTGCAACTGAAAGTTGAGTCTGATTTCTCCAGGTGCAGTACACTGGAAGACTTTTTGAATATATTATTCAGTCTCCCTCCAAAAGTAGCCTTGTGCATTTTAGACTTCATTATTCCTTTGATGCTCCTTAAAGATGCAAGGATATCTTTTCACACTCTGGCCCTTTTAATTTTATTACTTTTTTTTAATTCACTACAGAGCTGGAATGTACTTTTCCCATTTCGCCACAAGTTCTTGGACATTAAAAGCAGGACATTAAAATACCTGAAGACTTACGGACCTTTAGTACAACTTTTCCCATTTCGCCACAAGTTCTTGGACATTAAAAGCAGGACATTAAAATACCTGTAGGCTTACGGACCTTTAGTACAATATTTGCTATCCCTGTCATTTTCAGAAAAAGCAGTCATTACACTAAAGGAACAAAGTCCCATTATTTATTGTAAGCTAATAACTGGCAGGCTGTTTTGTGTGTGTCTCACTGCAAAGGATTAAAAATAATTTCCTACTACGTGTGCTATGACTGATCACAGCTGGTATCCACAAATCTACACACTTAGTCAGTATAATTCTGCTTTTCTAATGGAAAGACTCGGACACTATACCCACAATTATCCTTCAGGACGATAGCGTCCCAAATTTCAATCCTCTGCTACCCAATGTGGTCACAGGGTAGCCGATGGCAGAATTGGGTGCTTTGATTTTTGTGTGGCTAACAGAGGATCGCAGTTTGGTTGCTAAATTTGGTCCCGAAAGGATTCAGTAAATTTCATAACCAACTCTTGTTTAAAAAATAATCCATGGAACGGCTTAAAGTATCGATGTTAAATTCGGAGGAGTAAATCCAAATGAATGAAACTATGTATGAGTAATACTAATTAAAGCTAAAACCTGTATGTGAAGCTGGACAAATTTACTTATTAGGCCAATTAAGACTACTCTGAGTAATTTGATCTGAGGAAGCTTTAATATTTCCCTTGATTCTAACGATAATCTTTCATCTGGAAAAGAAACACAGAACTTGCAATGGGCATTAACAGAGCAGTGTTTTGCAGAGTAACCTCTGGGGGCTGGGGCCACTAACTGGAATAAACATTTTAACAGTGATGCCAAACTATCCATTTTGTTCCTGAAAACTGCCTAAGTAAAACACAACAATTATGTCCTGTACTAAATAATAAAGATGGCTTTCTTCATCTTTCTTCATTTATCATTTCCTTCTGGCTAACAGAGGCAGTGCTGCACTGCTGGTGCTATCAAGTCCTTGTTTTCAGTGTGTATTTACAAATGGTTTGAGCACCAAGGGATGCTTTATATCTAGGGAGGCAAAAGTAATTTTATTCCTGGTTTCCAGTCAGGAGATGATGACGAATAATGAGCGTGCAAAAGATTTGTACAAATATGTTTAGGAGCGTTAATATAAACATTTATAGTAATGGAGTTTGAGGGGGTATTTTTTGGTGTTTATCTAGAAAAGCAGTCATATTGAGAGACTAATGTACCAAATTTAAATTTTTCCCCAATAAATAGGTGTGAGAGTACAATGCTTCGAAGGAGTTTGGGGAGAAGATGTTGACTTGTCAGTGATGACGGAGGTTGGCTCACTTCTCTGGGCAGGGAGGGGAGAAATGAAAAACAGGGTAGTATGTTGTAGACTTGTGAAGGAGGTTTCAGGGTGTCTCTCCTGTCCCAGGGCTGTAAACTACAGTCCAATCCATTAGACCAATAACTACCTACAGTCATACAGCCTTGTATTAGGTGTTCCCTTTTAGCAGAAATGCCGATGTGTATTCCAACAACCAAACACAACACAAGCCAACCAAGGATCTGAGAAAAAACCTGCTGATATACTTCAATAGTTCAAACACAACTACTTAAATATCAACATTATTTATAAGTGAAAGTATTTGCCTTAAACTTAGCTAAACTCTGTGGAACAAAGCAGACATGAACGATCTGCTGGCACTTCACACAGTTTGATAGTTTGATTACTATTTTATCAGGACTGTTCTACAAAACACAGCATTTCTTTTATTCCACGGTGAAGGTGAAATGCATAGAAAGAATTACATTATATACAGATCAAGCGGACTAGTCGAGATTTATACTCACATAAATTGGAAGAGTGTAGATTTCAGCTCACTGCATAGTATTTTCTTGGCTAATTGGTTGTAAAATGGATTTGGAACCCAACATTTTCAGATTAAGCTACTGCAGTCAAGACAGTGGGGTTGCGCTCTTGTAACAGGCATTTCTCCACCCTTTTCCCACATAAGAACAGTACAAAGCCTTCCAGTGTCAGGAATGAAAATTTACACTTCTTTCAAGTGTTAAGTTCTCAAATATTTTTACAAACATCAGTTTTTGAAAATGTTTTGTTCATTTGCTGTAGGTCTAAGTAACTAAACACAAGAGAAATGCACTTACAATGTTAAGAAAATCTTAGAGAAGTCACTGGGAAATTTTTTTCTTTTCTTCTTCCTGAAACCTTCACTGACAGCAACAGGAGATTGGATTTAAGTGTCTACGTAACAACAGGTGAAGGACACACACATTCACTCTTTTGCATAGCAGGCAGAATCGCAGAGCTACCCCCATACAAGCAATAATGCAAGAGGAACCTCCTTCAGTTGTCGTAAAGGCAGGCAGTAAAGAGAAAAAATCACCCTCGGATTCATATCCACCTATCTGTAGAAAGCACTGCTGAAAGCCCAATTATTTTGATGGATACCGAGAAGAGACAAAAAAAATAAGGACTTATGTAAATTACAATGAAAGAACTCAATGTATTTCTAAAAGTATCTCAGGAATTTACAGTAAATAATGCTTTCAAAGGAAATGGTAATCATTCTGCATTGAAAGCTTCTGATCTTACCATCTTTACTTCAGATCATATTAGTACTGTGCATCATTACAAGAATGTGAAGCATGTGTACTCTATCTTCCTTCTATTCATCATAAATACCCTCTCTGTGAAAGTACACTTTGCCACTGTGCACACATTTTTCTTTCTAAGATTTAATTCATTTCCTAAAGAAATGTCACGCAGAAATCAATCTTGCCAGTACAAGTTCACAAGGCCTGATTCATTTAACAAATGATTTATTGACAACTGAGAGATAGAAAATAATGGAATGTTGTTATTAAGAGCAACATTACACATTTCCAACTGTATATTGAGAGGGTATATACAGAGGATGTTAATATTCTTTCATGAACAAGTGATACATTGCGAGAAGAAAGAAGAGAGCTTGCCGGCTGGCTTCCAGCTTCTATTCCAGCTCCCTCTTTGTACTCACAGCTAATGCGATTGCATAAATCCTGACCTTTGCTGTTGTTGGTTTCATTGAAAAACAATAGCTTGTAGAAAAAGAGATAAGCAAACAAGTGTCCTGTTACAGAAAATGTAATTTTGATTGGTATCCAAACATAATCAGTTCTTCAGAGAAAACGTGAAAGCTCAACCAAAACTGCCTATGCAGCAGCAGACCACAACTGAGCGTAGTAGTTAATGGTTTGATAGCTAAGCTGGGAAGTGTTTATCTAAGCGGTGTCACACATGGGGATTAAATACTCCTCCTCCTCCTTCTCTCTTTCCTTCCTGTCCCTTTTTCACCCAGTGCCAAAGAAAGCAGTGTTTGCAGCTCTCCAGGCGGAATACACCTTGAATTTCTTCATATGGTGTAGATATAGATCCTTTTTATTTTCTACTAAACAAGACGTGGAAAAAAGAACCACTTCCCTGCACTATACATTTATCTCTATATACCACAAGCACGGTGGGATCCTAGGGTATCTCATAAAAATAAAGATTTTCCCTGAGCTGTCTTCTGGTCTCATATCCATCATGACTAGAGTGATCGAATGTGACCTTCAGCACGAGAAGTACTTTGGTATCCCCAAGTCAGGTGTTAAATCATCCAAATTTTAGTTCAATGGATCCTGGAAAAGAGTCCAAGCCCTAATGTCAGATGCTCATGCTCCTGACTCGAAATACCCGCACACACCCCGGGCAGAGAGCACCTCGTCCTAGCCAGAGGCACAGAGATAGTTTTGAAATCTTACTTGTCTCTGAGGACTGAGGAGCTGGCAGGGCAATGTCCTGTGTGCTCCAGATCCAAAGCCCAGAAGCTTCGCGGGGAGCTCGGCACACAGGGGCTCCTGCAAAAGACCCTTTTAACTCCCAGAAAGCAGCAATGAGACATCGCTGTGCTGAATTAGAAGCAAGCAGTTCCGAGTGCAGTCTGTCCCACCAGACCGGTCCCCTAGAGACTTTGACCCTTTGCCAAATTTCTAAATCCCAGCACCGCATAGTTGAGAAATTGGTACCTCTAACTAACCCATCATGCTAAATGCTGTACAAACATAGGAAAAAACAGCTTATGCATGAAGGAGTTCATGCTCAGATTTTCTTTTGGAAAAGTAAAACAAATCCTCAGTCCTTCTCTGTACTCCTGAAGAAATTATCTGACAAAGAGCAGGAAAAGAAATTATTTCTACAGAGTTCTAAAGTGCAAAAAGTGAGGAATACTCGACATGCTTCATTAAACACAGATGAAAACAGAAAACATTTTGAAAACATATAGTTGAATAGGATATAGTATTTCCAAGACTCCATACAAAAAAAAGGAAAGATTAAAATCTGTTCCCAGCAAGATAATTTAAACCCAGAGTAATACATTCCCTCCCTAGTAATCAGTCTGCAAATAGGATGATTTAACTGAGAACCTCAAAATCTCTGTAA
Organism: Aptenodytes forsteri; assembly: GCF_000699145.1. Taxonomy (NCBI): domain Eukaryota; kingdom Metazoa; phylum Chordata; class Aves; order Sphenisciformes; family Spheniscidae; genus Aptenodytes; species Aptenodytes forsteri. The sequence goes on from NW_008796044.1 coordinate 14,861,593, forward strand.
CAGAAAAGCAGGAAAACCTGATTAATTCAATTGTACTATATTGCACTGTCAAAATTATGAAGTGAAATTGTTAACTCAACCTACAAGGCCCTTTTGCTGTGTAACAGAATTTCAGAAGTAATTTAAAAAAAAATCTCAAGCACCCATATTTCATGAAAACAAGTCTGTATTTTCCTACGTCAGAGGTATGCTGAACGGGAAACCCAGGAGATGCGAACTCGGGCACTGGTGTATTTACAGCGAACAGTCACAAGGTAGCAGCACAAAGCATTAGTCTATAGAATTTCTTAAAGATACTACAGAGGTGGAGGTGATGTGCCATCGGTCACCAGGACACAGCTGTAAGTGTGGAGGCAACATAACTTACCGCAATTAAGTACTTAGCGGGGAGTAAGTTCAGTGCTGGGGTAGCCTGTGCTAACCTTTGTGAGCCAGCGAGCAAAAGCCCAATAAAAAGAACGGACCTTTTTTTTTGATTTACTGCAGACCCGAGAGATGTGTTATATGAGCCAACATCAGGGCACAATAAGACCAGGGAACAGAGAACGTCTGGTAGGGTCGTGGAGGGGAACCTCACGCCCGGCAGTGTCTCACAGCTTACAAATTGGTTGCTCAGTTCCTGAGCTGACCTCCTTTCGAACAAGAAATGATTGTTTTCCCCTTTCAGTACCCTCTATATGCACTTTGTAAAAGAAGCAAGAGGAAAAAGGATATATATCAATTCTCTACACATTACATCATATATACAGTATGATGGAATATGTACACATGTATATTAAATTGGAATTCTGGAAAGTAAGTAAATCTATATTCTAGGAAATAAATGTAAAGGTCAGTAGGTCAAGGAAGATTAATAAAGTCATTCTTGAGCTCCTATGAGGGGAAGAAGAACTCACAGAGATGAACTGAGATACTGCAGAACAGTGACTGCTGAACAGTCACAGATTTTTCAAGAGCTGGATTTTTTGGCTATTGATCTGCCAATCACTTTTTCTGTAAGAGGAAATTCAGTTATCCACGTCTCAGTGAGCCTTTTTCACCTAGTTGCTTTTGTGGGAGTTGTGTTTGCTGTGCATCCGCATCTTTTATGGTATCTCAGAATAAAAAATTCAATAGCTGCTGTGTTGAATTCGAAAGATCATTATTCCACTTGTTTAGAAAATGAAAATGATACCCGCTTTTCTCTCCCCTTGCTCTCACCATCAGTTCACTTTCAAACAGTTTGGTATATTTTACTCAATTAAAAAAACGTATCTTTTGTTAACTGGTATTGCCCGGACAAATGCTACAGATGTTCCCAATTATGTCATTGTCCCTGTCATCAGAATAAATCTGTAAAACTCTGATGAATAAAAGCTCTCTAGTATATGAATCACTATGACTTCTCCCTTTAAAATGTGAACTCATTTCTCATTTCTTACTACAGTTCCACCATAAACCCCAGCGACCTCCCCATTGCCTGGACGCTCACTGCACTCCCTGCCCGGTGCCTTGGGTCCCATCCCGCAGCACCATCCGGATTGCCTCTCCAGCTCAGCATCCACTTTCTGCCCATCAGTAAAGCCAGATTCATTCATTTTAAATGGCCTGTGTCTGGCTAACGTTGATGTCAACTACTCTTTCTCTATTTCTTCCACTCTCAGCTACCTTCAACGCAGTTTTCTCGAGAATCTTGTTCTAAATGGCTCTGCCTCCCATGTTTGTCTGCCTGTCTTCTACACGTCCCATTCATGCTCTCTGCAGCAATCTGGGAGAGGTCCTCTGTCCTCACTCTTCTCTTGTCCTCCACAAACACAAACTCAGTTCGCTTTCCAACACATGCATGTGAAAGACTGACGGGTTGACTTCTTCCCATCGAATTGAAATTTTTGTCCGTGTTTCATACATCTGCTCTCATAGGCCAACTTGTCAGCTTAAGATCCCCACAGGCAGAACAGATCTCCTGATCGTTCCGCTCTAGTGTTCAAACCCCTTCATTGGTGATCTTCTCCCACCCCTCCTTCTGTTACCTTTAAGTGGGGCTGTAGCCTTTCCTGGGACTGTGTCAAACTTCAGCTCCGCTTCAATTTTTTGCAAAGTCTCAGTAAACGACGGTTTAAAACAAGACTTTTCCAATCCATTCTCACATGTAAGCAGCTTTCATCAGCTTTCCTCCTGACTATTCTCCCACCCTTTCCTCTGGCCTTACTGAATCCAACCATCTCCTCTTCATATCCTTCCAAAAAGCTTCTGCGAAGATTATTTCGCAAAGATAACGTATCCCAGCTCCTCACGCTGACCATGCCATCCTCTGCTGCCTGCATTTCTCCACCAGCCTCCTAGTCCCCACTGCATCACACATAAGCTATGAGTCTCTGTTTCAGACCCTTCACAGTTTCTATTTTACTCCTAATCATACCTCTACTAAGCCATCACTGACTTCTCTCTGTTAATGATGACAGCCTTTATTACCCAGTTGCTAAATTTTCAAACAAGTATCTTCAGCTTTTCTTGTCATACCTGTCAGAAACTCTTTGTAAACACCTGCAAAGGCACGTCTGAATCCTTCTTAAAACTCAACTTTAACATGATGCCTACACAAAACCAGACAAACACATGATAATTAGGCCCTGAGGCACTGACTGTAGGACTGCCCATACTGCTGACCTGTCTTGTCACATTTTTAATTAGCATTGCCAGTATTATTTCTTCTCTTTGCTCTATGTAGGTTGTAAACGTTTTGCTTAGAAACCATCTTTTTATTCCGCTTACACGAAATGGGCATAGCAAATATCTGACTCCCTTACTATCTTAAGCAAGTAAATTGTTAAAAGAAAGCTATCTTAAAATAGAGAACTACACAACCCCTTCCAGATGCATAAAATATATTTTGCAAAGGATAAGAAAACGAATATAACAACCTGGCGCAGTGTCAGAAAGAAAACCCACTAATTGGGATGGACGATGAAGAGGTAAAGAGAAAATCCAAAATTCATGGCATGATTTACTTCACTGTAAATCTGGAAAAAAACTAGTGGTATCAGTGAAATTATTCCGTATTTGTTTAACCGAGAGGCTGTACAGGATGCAACTCAGCCATCTGTGCTTGGCCCATCTGTACTTAGAAAAGTACCATACTACTGTACTGTACTACTTCTGCTGTCAAACTTTGGAGACGTTGCAAGATATGCCAAGGAGTACAGAATGGTAGATGACAGCACATCGATTAAGATCTCTGTCTCAGATTGTCTTCTCTCCAGTCACTTACAGACGCACTTCAAATCAAAATCACTAACTAAATCTTCCTAAGAACTCCTTGAAATTATCTCCTCATTCCTATATTGTACATGTATTTCTACTCTTCCAACGGAAAGACAAACAACTACCATCAGTCAATAGTTATATGTAAAAATAAGGAAATAAAGTGTTTTAAGTAACGGAACTAACAAAGCCCGCTTTGCTTCAGATTTGTTTCCTATGTCCCAACAGCTTAAGCCCATATAACTCTCCAATGCCACACGTGCCAAAGCCATCCCCAAATTCCCCCTGAAATACTTCCCTTCCCACGAAACTAAATCTCCAAGGAGCAGCTGTGGGGACCTCCCCGCTGTCTTTGTGACCGGTAACAGGCCAAGCAGCCCAGGGAACTGCCGAGCCTTTCCCTTGGGTCTCTCTTTTCAGCCCATCTCTCTCAATTTTGTCCCAAACCAGACAGGAATCACGACCTCTACTACTCTGAGTTGACTTATAGGCTCAACAGGTATGAAAGGGAGTTCAGCAAACAGGTTATATAGCCTTTCTTAAAAACGCCTCCAATATATCTCAATGCAATAAAGGAAAATAGTTCTCAATACAGACAAATCCTCTCTGTGGGTTTGTTTATTTTGAAATTGGGAAAAATTGTGTTGAAGCCGTTAAAGTACAGATGTTGAAGCCTTTCCCCCCTCTGTGATTGCTGTGAGGAAGCAGCACTTCTGTATTTAACAGGACACAGGGACAGCACGTGCAGAAGCACTTGCAGGTCTTTGCCATTGGACGTGACCTCCTTTCATTAGTTTCCTTGCCTCTTAGATACATCAATAAAGGCAGCTGCAATGAATTCATGTCTATATATCCAGAAAACACTGCAGTTAAGTATGAGTGGTCTGATACAAAGCCTTACTACCAGAGAACTATCTGCACTGCAAAGAAAGTAGTAAAACCCATTTAGCCGTGAATTGATACATAATGAACAACTGACAATAAATATTTCAGGATAGCGTTCCTGACCTGCTTCAACACTTCCTTCCTTTTTCTCTAATCATATTTTTTAGAAGGTTTTGCACTTGATTTCCTAACCACAGAGGCACTTAGTAGTTTGTATTTCCCATTAATGCTCTATATAATAGTAAGTATCACTTCCCTCTGAGACAGAACTGTAAATGATTGGCTCTTTTTTTTTTTTTAAACGATGAGAAGGCAAACCTTGTGACTTAGAGCTCAGCAGAGCTCAACACATCTCATGGACCTTTACTCTGATAAGACTTTGCTACAGAATGAGAGAATTCAGTGAAGTGTGGTAGGTGTAATTAAAATTGTGTTATGCTGCTGATCCACAGGCAGATAAATTCTATAAGCATTAAATTGCATTGGTTTGTTAAAAAAAAAAATTGGCTGGTGATTTTCTTTTAAAAAAGGCTGTTCATTTCCTTGTGTAAAAAACCATCAATTTAAAGATGGTGAAACTATAAATCTGAAATGAATTACAGTAGTTCACAAGTTTTTCAGAATAAACAGAGGTCTATGTACTCCCCTACCAAGAGACTTAACACTTCATGCAGAGTGCAGTGAACCAGTTTAGTAACAATTACAAGCCAAAGGGATCTACATGCACAGATTGCTGACTGGTGGCATACTGACCCGCTTTCTTCCATCCAGAGTATAAACTTCTTAATGGAAAACACAAGAGATTTTCTGGGAACAAAGGTCACAGGTTCAAATCAAAATGTTATGTCTGTAATTTTTTTATTTGCCGTTTATTGAAACAAATTTGATTAGGTGAAAATAAGCCTGGCATCAAATGTCATGATGTGGGCATATCTTCTGTCTGCTCTGATTTGAAATAAAATTTCTGGCTATTTTCCTTGTGTATTAATGGCAATATTTCATCATCGTTAGGAGTCTAATCACTATGTTCCACATGGAGTATTATAAATCAAGAACCCTGTTTACTTGTCATATGGGCTTGCAAGTTCAAAGAGACTGGTCTTTTTGGAAAAGTCACCCTTCATCACATTTATCAGTCTGTGAAAATCAGAGTAAAAAGTCATCTGTTACGATCTTGTCTAACAAAATATTAACACATACTCTTTCACAGACAGCAGCAATTACTCACAGGGCTGTAGAGATAATGGGAAGAAACTAACTGAAATGACTTTACACATGCAAGCAAATTCTTGAATTAAAAGCAGTTGAAAGTCAGATAAAATTGCACCAGGTTTTAAGCTGAAGCCATGCAGTAAGTTTTTACTTAACGGGCACGCCTGCATTCTGAAAAGAACATTAGCTCACGCTGCGGAGCATCCTTCGCAGATTTAGCTGTGAATATTTATAATGAAGTGAATATTTATTATATGATCTTTTCCTGAAGTTATTTACGTAGTTAAGATGAGGAATAATCCAGAATGAAGATTATATAAATGGGAGTAAAGATTAGGAAATTGAGGATGAGAGAGGGCTGAAGAGCTGAAGTCGTTCATATATGGAAGAGAAGCAGATGGACATTTTCTAGAGAGAATCTGTTTATGAAGTCTTGTGCTCATGAGAAGAGAGTCAGGATCAAACAAATGGATTTGGGGAGAGGAACGAGCCAATCTGCACGTGCTCAGGTAGTTGTTTGGTTAGGAATTGGAGTTGTGATGGCGCGTGGTGGATTCTGAGTATGGGAAGAGTGTAATTTTTACTAGGAGACTAGGTGTATGAGCGCAGGAGAGAGGACAGAGCAGAATGCTGATACATAGAGAGCATGTAGGCCAGCTGAGGCGTGACAGAGAAGGAAGAGAAAGAGACTGAGGTGCATTGGGGAACTGGAGCACAGCTTAGGAAGGAGGATATCATGAGAGGGATGAGGAGACACAAACTTTCCTTCTGTTTACGTTTCATTGCCACGCCACACGTTGCCTCAAATCTTCTCATTTTCTCATTGATTTTCCAACTAAAATAATCAGCTACATCATTATGTATAATGTCAACAGTTCTTGAGAGAGTCGACTGAAGTCCTCTGTTTCCTCTTTAATTTAGACTCCCAAGGTTCCCGTAGCTAACAGTAAGGCAAAAAATGGAAAGATGGGACTTTCGATTTGGTAGTATCAAGCAATTACAACATTTTTCACTTCCAAAGTTATAAATCTGGCAACTTTTTTTTTCCCTTAATGAAAATGAGAACATAAATGCTTATTGCTGAAATCTGAATGCCTACCTTGCCCTTTTTCATATGAATTTTTCATATAAGCAGCAAAATCTTGAAGGAAGCTTCCGTTCACTGTTATCTGTTGTTCCCATTTATTTGTCTTCTGGCAGATATCTGTCAGTTCCTTAAATATGTCATTTATTACTGGGCTTTTAAAAGTCTTTTTACAAATCTACATTTTTATTTTTCTGTGTCTTCCCAGAATTCTTGTCGAGTATCAGTAAGAGCTTGTTTACATATGAAGTTACTTATGGACAGGAAAAAACACATCTGCTTCCTTCAAGAATGATTCCAGGTGCAGATAAACCCAAGACTACACTATATTCTCAAGGCATTCACAGAAAGTTAGCAGAATAAGTGGTTAGTGAGCGCTTTGGGGAAAAATATCTTGATATCTTGTTTAGAATTAGGCTACAGTGATATTAATCTTTTCCTTCTTATCTACGTACCTAAGAGACATCTGAAACACTAGCGAGCCATTTCTGGAAAATATGTTTCAATATCCTTCTGAGGAGAATATAAAAGGGCAAAATCCAGATCACTAGCAGTTTTAAGAGAGCAACTAGTTGCTTTGAACTCCACCCTACTTTACCAACCTGTTTTTCAAAACTGTTGACCACTACGTATTACACAAATATCATAAGGCTACTCGTGAAAGTGTTTTTGTGGTTATTCTGACAGAGTTAATACCTTCTAGAGACAGAGGAAAACACAGCACTACCACTGCAATAGTTGTCTGATTTGTTCACTTGAAAGTCATTCAATTCTACTGGGTCAATGTGGTCCTTTCAGGTCATCCACATTTCTGTGTACATTTTATTCTCATCCCCAGAATAACGTAAGGAGGGTGCCAGCATTCAGTCCCTCCTTCTCCCAGAAGAGTCCAGAATAACCAAAGCAGGTAATAAGAGTGTGCAAGTAATGCAGGCCTGCACACAAACTGCCTACATTTACATTTTATTCTTAAGCATGGTCTAAGCTAGACTCAAAGTTTTTGTGTTTTCTCCAACTAGAAGACTGTATGGATACCAACATACAGAGCCCATCAACAGAGGAAATGGAAATGAACATTAAAGTCGCCCAGGGAGCCCAACACGGAGGGAAATTCGGGTTTGCTTTGCTTGTTCTTCACCTCCAAGTCCAATTCGGAGGAGCTGTGCTGGTGATACTGATCAGGCTTAGAGTGATGAAGCTATTAGTTTGGCTTCCTTAAATGTACATGTTGAAGCTCTTCGTTCCTTCCTGTAATTGCAGGTGTGCCCAGCACAAGGTAAGATGAGTGCCAGTTCCTACATGGGGAGCGCTCCGTCCTCAGCCTGAGCGTGACCATGCCGTGAATGCTGAAAACATGAAGCAGCACAACATTGCAATGTTGCAGCGGTAGGTTTAGCGTAAAAAGTAATTGAATCATTTCCCATTCTTGCTACAATCATTAACATAAAATCAATTTATTTTGTGACATTTTCAGTTCTCATTATGATCTCTGTCACAAGAGGGAGGTTTTTAATCCTCCATAAAGTCTTTAAGAGACAGCAGAATAATATGCACTAAATGCATTATACATTTTCTAATATGACCTTTTCATGGTTCTTCAGTTTGACGCCTGGTCACTCCTGTTCTTGGTAATCTGAGAGGAACAGGTGGAATGGTAAATAATCAAAATACTGAATCTTTAAAAGGTTAACTTCATATTGCAAGTGACTCTTTTATAGGTTATACATACTGTATGTTCGTATTCTGCAACCCAGAAAAAAGCTAGGAAGAAAAGTAAATGGCAGACTATGACTGTTCTCATGACAGTGATAAAAATCATCCAGGAAAGGAGTAAGATGGCTGTGTGATAGGTACCAATTTTATTCTGCCAATAGTTCACATGTCTTTATGCTGTGTGAAACAATCTACTCTTTATGGAGATGTGGGGAGCTTTAGTCACCATTCATCCTTAAGAGGTCCGAGAGCCTCAAACAGAGAATGATTCTGAAGTGGAAAGTATATTATGACCCAATGCTAATCCTCTTCCTGCTGTTGTGTTTTTGGTTTTTTTTTTGTTTGGAACTTAAAAAGTAATCAAAAGTGAACCTAGTACTGAGTAAAATAAGTGGTAGGTAATCCTCTTCTTGCGTTATTGTTTTAAACTCTGGCATTTACTGCAAAGGGACCCAAGGTCATACAAGAAAAGGGGATTGCAAGCGCTGAGAGAAAATAGGGAGAAGCCAATACATCCACTCAAGGAGAGCATGGAGCAAATGTGGAGGATATGACCGATCATCTGAGTGTATTGCATTAAAACTAGAAAATCTCCTTTTGACTCTTTGATGCTGCCCTGCCATTACTTTCCCATAGCCAAGCACAAGAACTCTCCCAGGAAAAGGGATGGGGAGACAGGCTGAGAAAGGTGGTCAGTTCCTGGAACGATTTCTGTATCAGTAGCAAAAAAATTTTTCTAAGAAGGGCTGGACAAAGAGTATAAAATATCACATGGAGTGATAATGTACCCCCACAATGCACTCACGGACATGTAGAAATAAGGGAATAGCAGTATAGGTGTCAAATGAATTAATAAAAAATACGAAGGCCCCTATATCACAAAGATGTAAAACTTCACTATAGTGTGCCTTCCTTACAGGAAAATTCTTAGAAATGAACAACGACAACAACAAAAAACCCAAAAGGGAGAAAACTAATCTTTAATGGGATTTTAGAAAGAATCCTATTACACAGAGAGAGGTGCAGCTCTGGCTGGAAGCCGTCTTTGTGTGGGCAGGGGAGAGGTCACCTAATGAGGCACTGCTGAGTTTGTCAGAGAGCTTGGCTTGAAAGCTTCTATGAAGCTCTAACACTACGTCCTAGTTATTCATCCTGAGAAAGGGGGAGATAAGGTTTTTCAAGTAGTTGAAACTCATAAGCAAGTCAACTTTCTGCTCATGTGTCTAGGAAGATTTTCAGAAAGGGGAAAAAACCACAACCAACACACAGAGAAGCTACTCTGTATTCCCTGCTAAAACGGCAATAATCTCTATTGCTTTGTAGCCTACAAAGCAATAAAGAGCTGCTAAGATTAATTAACCTCTGAAGGGAGGCTGAAGTGTTTAATCAATCACCAATGCTGTTTGTTGCCACTATACCATTCATAGAGATTATTATATAGCAATTTGAATTACAAAGCAAGGCATTTGTAATATAAGAAGGGCATTACTAGTCAATTTTTGGACATCTAGTTCCAGGTATTGAGGACCTGCTTTTTCACAGTATCTGAAAACTGTAAACAAGTTCACTGCACACTGACCGTTCACTTCAGTTGTGGGTGCTCAGCACTTCTGCAAATGAGGCCTCAGAGTTTCAAATCGGGAACCTGGAAAATTAGAAGACGCAGCTAGCGACCCTCCGTGAAAAATCTGGCTTAGCAAGATGGGCAGCATTATAAAGGAAATCAGTGCCAGGAACTGCACGAGAATTAATTTCTCCAGGGCAGCACACATCAACTGCTCTGCCTACGTGACTTTTTTTTTTCCTTTATTTTCTTCACCCTTTGCAATTTGCTGTCTCTTGTGCTCTGCAGCTTTGGAGAAACACAACGTAACTGTTGTCTCCTCTACTGTGCAACCTGACATACGGCCAAACCAGGAACATTCTGTACTGAATGAGAAAAGGATGCTATGGACTAAATGAGAGACAAACATGTAAGTAAAAACTGTATCATATTGCATACAGAAAAGGGGCTGAATTAGTCCTATCTGAAAGATGGACTCAGCAACCTCTCTCACTTTCAGGTCTACTTTGAAAACCAAACAATTATCTGAAAATGGTTTCAATTATCAAAGGTTTTAAAACCGCATTCAGGAAGCTTCAAAAGACACTTTTCTTCAAAAAAGTGAGAACATGATCTTGCATAATTCCCAGGCTGGTGACATTCAGGTGTGAGATGAGAAGAGAAACATGGTAATAAACCCTTGAATTGACACACAAACCCTGCATTTGTTAATAGCACGTTTGCTCTTGCCTTCCATCCTATTAGTGGCTAACATGTATCTTTAGGGCAGCTGGGGGAAGATACCGCCAAATTATACATAATTCTAATTTTCTAAGGTGGCCATTTACAGAATCCTAAATATATATAATAGCAATGGGAAAGGTCACATTTCCTATGAATTGGTCTGAACCGAACTGCTTTAAACTCCCGTTCTTTCAGAGTTGGCTTTATTTCTGTTGAAAGGAGGAGGCCATCAAGCTGTGAATACTCCAGGACAGGTCCTCCACCGATATAAATCAGTACTGACTTTAATGGAGCTATGTGGATTTACAGCAGGCAGAAATCTTGGCAGGCTGCTTGTCCAGAGAGTGTTAAAGCAACTGACAACTCTACCATTTGGAGAACTCCACTGAAAATAGGTATTCCCTACAACTTCGCATTTTTGGCATCTGCCAGACCTATGTGTACGGTACAAGTCTCTAATACTGAAAGATTTAAATTCTATTTGAAGTAGGACAATCATGACAAGAAAAGACAGAAAAAAGAGTTTTCTATAATGATAACACTTACCACTTATTGTATACCATATATGTTAAGTACTCAAAGCACTTCAGGAAAAAAACATTCATTTCCTTTCATAATATGGTCAGGCATGACATCTAACACACAGAAGTGAGAGTCGTCACTGCAGCTTTTTGGAACTGATTACCACATACTTCAACAGAGAGCAGCAAACGCTATTTCAGGAGTAATTTGAATCACTGATGTGGTCTATGCAGGAGCTGGTTACATCTCCTTGATATGGAAGGAGATCTGTCACAACACTGACAATGCACAGAGCAACTGTGAACTATCCTTAGATTACTCCAGCGCAGAAGAAGAGAAATGGAGGTTTGCTTTCATGTCCTTCTGCTGGAGACGGCTCCATTTTGGCCAGGTGTCAAAGACATTGAACTCGCATTCGGAGGGCACATGAGCAGGTTCACCCTGAGTAGAAGGGAAAGGAATAATGGGCACCTTCTGAGACCTAGGGAGACAAACAATTGCTTGGGGGACAGGAAGCTAAAGAATAAAAGAATATGGGATGGTCATACCAGGTTCATTTAGCCTAATGCTCTGTGATGATTGCCAATGCCCAGCGCCGTTTAGGAGAATGTACAGTCGTACCCCTCCAGAACGTTCTTCCAACTTCCCATGATTTTTTGCTATTTAGAGCAGGGACAGGTTAAAAATGTGAACAGGAGGCTAAAATACAGATTCAACGATGAAGTGTCTCTGAAGTATGCCAGAAGTGAAAAGCCTTCACAAGCAAGTGGAGTTACACACAAGCAAAATCATTGCTAACAGAAAATATCTAATATCATGGGAAGTTACTGCACTCCTGGGGAGAAAAGGATGACTACTATTATTATTGTTGTTATTATTATTATTTGGCATATAGTTTCTGTGCTGGAAAATGGATTTTTGAGACAATCAAAATAATTTACAAATTGAGATTGACAAGCTGAAGCACTGGAATGTGTATTGGATTTGCGTGGCAAGGTTTTGGTAGCAGGGGGGCTACAGAGGTGGCTTCTGTGAGAAGCTGCTAGAAGTTTCCCCCATGTCCGATAGAGCCAATGCCAGCCGGCTCCAAGATGGATCCGCCGCTGGCCAAGGCTGAGCCCATCAGCGATGGTGGTAGCGCCTCTGTGATAACTTATTTAAGAAGGGGCTAAAAAATCTGGGCAATTGCAGCCGGAGAGAGGAGTGAGAACATGTGAGAGAAGCAGCTCTACATACACCAAGGTTTGTGAAGAAGGAGGGGGAGGATGTGTTCCAGGCGTTGGAGCAGAGATTCGCCGCAGCCC
>NW_008796044.1:14874457-14885111 GCF_000699145.1 Aptenodytes forsteri
GGTTTTTTTATTTCTCACCCTACTCTGATTTGATTGGTAATAAATTAAACTAATTTCCCCAAATTGAGTCTATTTTGCCCGTGACAGTAATAGATGAGCGATCTCTCCCTGTCCTTATCTCGACCCACGAGCCTTTTGTTGTATTTTCTCTCCCCTGTCCAGCTGAGGAGGGGGAGTGATAGAGCAGCTTCGGTGGGCACCTGGCGTCCAGCCAGGGTCAACCCACCACATGTTGAAATTAAGCTCATTCATTTCAAAGTGATGTCTCTGCTTCAAAAGCTGTCAGATTTCATTTTTAAACAGTTTTTTAAAAAGGTCTTTTACTTTACCAAGAAGAATTATCCCCTCAAATCCTGACTTTCCAGTCCAATCAGTAAACTGAAAAATCAATTATTTGCACAGTACTGGTTTTGGGGAAAAAGGCTAGAAGAGAAGACAAGCACATATGAAAGTCAGTGGGGAATCAAACGGAGAGTGAGAGAGAATAAACATGGAATTTATCCATAGGGCTGACAGAGCCTTACAAAAAGCTGACTGCTATTCCTAATTTATATTTAGAAATGTATGGGGAAAGAGAGGAGAAGAAACTTTGCTGAAAGTGGAAAAGCTGGCAAGCGTCACAGCCACGTACAGAACCCAAGTACTCCAACTTGGCAAGAGGGCAGATGGTCTCTGCAAACGATATCAACACTTCTCAGCAGAAGGCAGCCATTTAAAAAAGTGAGGGAGAAGTTGGTCTCCAAAATCTGAAAAGAAATTAAAAGCATGTGCACGACGCAACAGTCCCTGAAGCAAGGTAAGTGTCTACACAAAAAAGGCCTGAGCAGAAATTGGAAGAGAGCCCTCTGGCATTCCACCTGAAACGTCTTTCTATGGAGGAGAGTAATTATTGTTTTGGAAGGAAGCTGAGTCCAGCAATTAAAGCAAAAGCTTTAAACCTCTGCTAGAGGTTTCCTGAAGTATGTTACATGAACCATAGAAACTGTGGGTGCGTTTGTTTACCTGTGCATAAAAATGAATCCCTAATCCTCAGAGGCAATGTGAGGTTGAATCCATTAACATCAGCAAAGTGCCTAAAGAACTCAAATAAACGGTTTCGATGGCACAAAGTGTTAAAATGCCCACAACAGGCACGTTGGTTAGTATTTAATGGCAGCAAGAGGAACTGGAATAAGAACATACTCAAACACCTAGACTCTGCTTACTTATATTAAGATTATACAGGTTATCTGAGAAGAGTAATGTGGGGGAGCAAGCACTGCACAATAAATGCAATTTGTTAAGGACTTTCTGTAGCTAGGCCACATGGCATCTTTCCAACCCAATTTCTTTATGCAAAACAAATCATTTTGCATAGATTTGCATGTTACTAACACAAGAAGAGACTTATTAACAACACAAATTACATCTCACATTTCATTTATTATCCTGAATTAGCTGGTGAGTGACTATCCTCGTGCCTTATCTCTCTGTGTAGGCATTTACAGAGCACTTAATCATTGTGGCATCAATGCCACTCTTCATCCTTGCTATAATGCCTGGAATATGTATTCAAAATAGTCATCTGTGAAATGAAGCAAATTAAGTTTAACTTTGCATCTGGGTATTCTGAAGGAGGAAGAGAAGTCATTTGCAGAAGCCCAAGGCATTCTGTTCTATTAAAATAAAATTTCCTGAAAGCATCTAATACTGTAACTGCTTTGCCCTACAGCATTAAGACTAGTATTTTCAATAGAACATGGACACCCAGCTCCTTTATAAGCACCAGTCTATATTTGAAACCAGTCCTTTACAGCCTGTCTAACAACCTACCCATAAAACCAGCTGGCTGGCAGGATCTCTTCTGGCTACTTTCTTCTCCTCTTATTCATTGGGACCTACAGCTAAGGACATTTTTCACACTGCAGACCCATGGAAAAGACTCTCGTAATCTTGTTAGAGGCTGGCATACTTGACTTGCAATACAGAATCCTGCATTTGTTTCCTCAGGGAAATAAACACTTTTAAAGAGGCTTTGGACTTCTAAAATTACTTAAACAAATACAATGGCCACGCTAGTAATAAGTGAATCAGTTTTCTGCTTCTCACAAAAATGTCTACAGTGAGGAATTTGGATTTTATGTGCCCTTAGACAAACTCATCTGCAGCTTTATTTTTTTATTGCTCACACGTTCTCAAGGGAAGCCAATTTCTCTTTCAAGCAGCAGTGACTTTAGTAAGTCAAAGCATCCAGTTGCTAGAGGAGGGTTTACTTTACCTCTCATCACTGAAACCCTGCTGTGGAATACAATCTGTTTTCAGAAGAGCAAAGAGGTGAAGGACAAAAACAAACGACAATTACTCTATAAGACTGTGAAGAGCTTGGAGACTGGTATTCTCTCACATCCGAATTAGGGTAAGACAAGATACTGATCAAAATGTTGCCAGGGAAAATGCTCTATCACTGAGCATGCTGAAATTTGTCTTGCTGTCATCTAGAATATGAAGCTGCAATATAATAGTATACAATATTTGCATTTATGGCTGCTTTTTAAGAAAGGTTGCACCAATTTGTTAACTCTCCTTTAGGAGACATTGGGCAATGACATGATAATATATTCACAGTTTGCACCGATAACTATAATTCCATTATTTCATGACTAAAAACTTTCTTGCTACTCTCAATCCCTTGCCATACCAGTGGAATAAGCTTCTGAACTTCCCCCTTGACTACCTACTTGAAAAATAACTGCTTTTCAATCTAAATTCATGTAACACCTTTCTTAGGGATTCCACCAGTACAAAATATAACACATTTAATGCGTATTCATATATCTGAAGCACCAGGAGAAATAAAACACAGTATTTTTCGCTATCAATGTTGCCAGAGAAGCACTGTCTTTAGTGCTTAGCAAAAGAGTTGGCCATACAATACTTTCATATACACAGCAACTCTACCACAAAGAGCTGGTCATCTACCCAGACACATTTCAGGTTTTCCAATGGGTATGCTATAACACTTTCTGAGGTTACTAAATAATCAGAGCAGGCTTGAAGATAAACCTTCAGATCATGTGTAGCAAAATCTTGTGCAAACTACAGAGGGGAAGAAAAAACACACCAACCCTCAGTCACTTCCAGTCACGTTGTAAACGTACATTATACTGAGAAAGCTCAAACTCCTCATGTTTTTTTGCAAAATTTCCAATTACAGAAATTGGAATTCCAATAATAATTGGAATTCTATTGGGGATTATTTACAAACTTAACATGTAAATATTCACAAATATAATAACTTCCTGTGACATTTGCTGATAAAAAATATCCCTGATCAACGGACCAAACATAAATGTGTTTGGAACCTGCTACCTTTTTTCCATAAAATAAGAAAATAATCTCTCTTAATAGTAAGTTAAATGCAGGAGCTACTCTGTGGCCTTCACTAGTTCTTAGAGTGTGACACACAAGTCCAGGCTTGCTTAAAACATAAGCTGCTTTAATGTAATTCAGTTTCCCAAGGTCAGGAGGAGGAGTTTATTTCTGAACCCTTGTTCTTAACAGCGGTGTCATGCAACATGAAATAGCACCACCACGTATCAAGCAGGTTCTGAATTTCTTTTGAAATGCAAAGACCTGCCAATGAATCTGCTTCTCAGAAGCTTAGTATATTGTTTTCACTTGCATCTTTTCTTTATTGTCACTCTTTTATACCTGTACTTCAATTGCACACAGCATCTTTCTTTTATTGAGGGCTGCAGTTAATCAGCTGGTTCCATAAAGCACCACATAAATTCTGTTTTATGAATTCTTTGTCACAAGAATGTAGCCAAATGCCTTGTGCCCCAAGACTCAGCAGTAACACATCACCTTTGTACAGCCTTGCAAAACCGTGATGGAAATTACAGCAGCCCAAGAACAGAAAGTCCTCAATCACCTTTACTATGGTAGTGTTGGTAATGAAAAAATAGAATCCAGTGATGTTTAACAGACAGGTCTTAAAATAGACAGTGAGAAAAAGAAAGAGAGAAAGAAAATCAGTCTGGGTATGTGACTGGATAGATGTTTGCAAGGTTGCCCTTGCAACAGAAGAACCTTGACAGTGTGAAATGCTGCCATGAGCTCACATTTTCCAAATCTCTTACAAGCAGCAGTCGTCTTTCCCCCTTCCTCAAATTCCTCATTCATTTTACACCCTAAACTATATGACTTTTAAAAAAAAAATTCTATAAAATTATGTGCAAAAATATACTCTTTTCGATTTAATGCATACTGAAAGAATTGCTTTAAATATGTATTTATACTATCATTTAAATACCTATACCAGGCTAACGTCTTCAACGCGTGTTTTCAATAGTGCTGCACCGGTTACTTTTAGGAGATGGGACTTTTTACCTTGTCTTCGTACCAAGCACAAAGAAGTCAGTGACAGGAGCGGCTTAGCTCTAGACTGAGGTAGAGAAAAAGAAAAACTCGCTCTCTCTCCTATTTCATCTTAAAATCATCTCTGATGAACACTGCTGATCCAAACTTACAGAAGACTCCAGAAGAGGTCTTATTAGTGCCCCGTAAAATATTACCAAGATTTCTGGAAATGCCTCTCCTGACATACCTGAGGATGATGTAAGTCTTTTGCCCAGCTCCTAGTTGCTCATAGTTCTTCTGTGACCAGCTAGCACACTAAGGTCATTTTCCCCTTTAGACATTTCTAACCAAAGAGCTCTTAGATTAAAGCAGATGTTCGTATTATTAGACCCCAAGTGTATAATTACGCACTTGGTGCTAATGAACTTCTTCCCATTTCTATTGCTCCAGTTCTCAAGGACATCCAATTGAAAATACAAAAAGGAACTTTTTTAAAGAAATGTGAAATACTGTCCAGTGTTTTTGCAACCAGCTTGACTTCATAAAAACGTAAACTGAACAGATAACACTTCCTCCCTTCACTTGCTTCTTTATTGAAAAATCTATTTTAATTATTCATTGCCTTCTGGGTAACAGCATTCTCAAATGCAGTTACTGTATACGCTATATAGCAGCCACTATATGTCTTTCCTCCTCATACATCTGAAAAAATCAAAACACTTTAAAATTATATTCGCTAATAAAAACAAACTGTGCTTTAAAAATTCTGATCTGATTTTTTGGTTGATAATTTCTTGTTTACTTATGGGATTTTACTAAATCGAGGAAAGTGGTTCATATATAAGCTTCATTTAACAATCTTAAATGTACAAGGTGAAGATTGATATGAAAGATTATTTATTTAAAACGTCCGGAATGACAGTGTTAATATGTAAAATGAAAGGGAAGCATGATGCATACTTCGTAACATTGCTCAGTTTTGTGCTTTTGACAATTTCCCTCAAACTAATTCTCCGCTGCCCACTAACAATGTAATTTTTAGATAAGGCGCTTCGTCTGTGAGACACTTCTTCCAATGCTTCTCCAGCTCATCAGGCTCAGAAGAAAGGACTGCAAACGAGGGAAGGCTTTGCAACGTTACACAGGCCAACCTCCCTGACTTTGGAACTGTAGGTTCTCGCTTTTTCTGGATGGGATCAGCTAGAAATAAACATTGGGTTTCATGCAAAGAAAACTCAAGGTCTGCAGAGCTTCCCTGTGAATTCAGTATTTTTCAGGCCCTTAAGCTCTTACCGGGAAAAGTGCTATGCTGGTACCTCGGCACTGGGACTTCGGGAGACAAAGTTGTTTCTGGTGTTTCCTGGGTATCATTTCAACTGAACATACCTCAGGCAGAAGCTAATTAATCCCTTGGTGAAAACCACAAAACAGAATGAGGCACCTTCTATATATATAACTATTTTCTTAACCACGCCTGAAAATTGCACCATAATGTTAACAAAACATGTATTACGCTTGAGAAACACCGAGGCATTCCTTTTTTGCAGTGAGATATTACAGAGATCAACCACCACGTACCATAATTGTTTGGAAAATCGTGTTGCAGAGAAATGTATGTTTTTTTCTCACTTTACAGTCCCAAATGAAGCCTAATTTTGGTTGTCTCAACTAAAATACTCAGGGAACTGTGTTTTTCAAAAGATCACATCCCTTCTACTTTTTTTGCATCTTAGACGCTCCAAGAATATTTGCGACCCTGTCAAGAACTGAAAGCCTGAACCTGAAGTTTCAGTTGTGGAGGATCAATGAGGTGTTTGTAACATGCAGCTCGCTGCCTGAAGTGACTGTGACATGATTTTATTTTGTCCAGTTTTCATTTTTCCTGTTGACAGGGATTGCCTGATAAGTGAGTACTTGCTGTTATAGACCATACTTACAATTTAGACAATAGAAGAATCTGCCTGTTGTCTGTGCCTGATAACTCCTAGGCCCTGACTATCATTGACAACAAATTGAGAAATAGGACACGATGATACATAAAATTACCTTCCGACAAGCAAGATGAAGCCAAGGCCGTAACTTATTAAATCCAAGAATATAGTGATATCATTGTATAAAGTACATTCTCATAAAGGAAACTAAATTGTTTTTCCATAAACATAACCTTCTAAACAATTAGCCATGAAATTCTGTCTCACTTAGTGGAACACAATATTAGAGAATTGTAATTAAAACTAAGTTGGAAAATCATCATACAGTAAACATTGCTTGGACACAAGCTTAGCCACTTTCTCTGTTACTATTAATTAGAAATATTATAAAGGCATGTCTGAATGCTTGTAGGGGACTAAGGCTTTGTAATTCAGTTCCAAATACAGATCTGACTGTCCAAGCTAGTCCCAAGGAGATCTCCAGAGAGGCTGGACACCTGCAGGGAAGGTTAAACTGCAATTTTGAGCGACCAATCCCAGTCTTCAGAGTTTGAGCCTGTATCTGAAAAATTAACTGAAGAGATACATGTATGTTTTAACATTTGGGACAGAAAGATCCCATGCTGGTTGCCTGGAAGCTTTTCTAATACTGACACGTATTTTTTGTGTTGTGGGATATTTTATTGTTTTCTCTGTGGATGATGGACTCTTGTCCAACAGAAATGGACTTGAGCCAAATCGTTCAGATTTTAATAACTCACAAATGCAGATCCTGATTCTCATTCTAGTCTACCTCTAAGGAGAGACGTCTGCTTTACAGGAAGGAGATAACATTTTTTTTTATTTACACACAGTCCATTAAACTGAATTACAAAAAAATCCGTTTCTTCCGAGGAAAATGAATGTAGAGATGTCCCTGTTGGGACAGTGAAAGCTGTAAAATATGTAAGCATATATATTTGGAATGAGGTGGTGATATCTCAAATACCATCTCCCTTCTTCTGCACTAATAAACAGGGAATTAGAAACAGAAAAAATCAGAACTAATTTGACACAATGCTGAGAATTGCATAGAAAGTAACAAACTCTCTGGAACGATCAATTAGTCTCTAGGCTATATGCATTTATACCATTCTAGACTCAGAATAACTTTACCAAAGGCAACTAGCTCAACGTTGTTGATGGAACTACTCCAGATTTATACTGGAGTAACCAAAGATGGAATTTAGTCCTTAGGATACCAAAGGAAAAAAAAAAACCCAAAAAACAAACAACCAGAAAAAGATGTATTTGAAATTTCAAAAGTGTTATTTTCTACTGTATTTTATTGAAAAGGTTTGGGTTTTTTTTCTTCACACTAGGGATGTTTTAGCTTAACACTGCAGTGATAAGCACTACAATTTATTTCACTGTCAGGTTTCTGAAGATTTTACACACTTTTTCTTATATTAAATGTTAGGGAAATACTCCAAAAAATGCAAAAATCAATATCCATGAGAAAAACCTATATGAAACCAGTCTTATTTATTTGTTTTTGTTTATGATGAGAGATATTTTAGTGCTCTAATTATCATTATCAGCACACAAACACCTGCTGTTCCTAGACAGTGTTTCTATTAACACAGTGTGCCACTTCAATAGTTTTCTGTTGGCAATCCGAAGTCAAATTACTTCTTGTCTGAAAATTATTGCTACTTGCTGGCGCTAAGTGTTTACTATGTCTGTCATTTTCTAACCTTTTCTTCATGGTAAAAAAAAAAAAATCAATAGCCATTTTAACATTTTGTTTAATAAGTGTTTACAAAACTCTGATTACCATCAAGCTGCCTGAGTGCGCTCTTACTGTGTTATGCGGGTTTATACACCCCGGTGGCATTTGTATCCTTTGCATACCAAAGCGTGCCTGAGTTATTACTGTGTCTTACTGTGTTATGCGGGTTTATACACCCCGGTGGCATTTGTATCCTTTGCATACCAAAGCGGGAAGTTATCTGCAGGGTTCAGCGACGCAGGTTACGCCTATGCTGCCCTTGGGACCCGTGCCCACTTCAGATCTGGGTTTGCTGCGTCGGCTGCCTGAAACGGGGTTGTCCACGCTAGAAACAACAGCTCCTCTCTAGCTCACACCAGCTGTGTGACTGCTGGGCTTTGGGCTCGCCAGCTACCCCACGGTGCTGAGCACGTCCCTGCAAGGCAGATCTCCTCCAGCGCCGGCCCAACTCATTCCTCCAGAGCTTCGTGCATGCCCCGCGCTGGAGCAGACCTTGCCTGCTGCAACTCTGGAGCCTCCATATGGAATTTGATGTGGAAGTAAGGAATCCACAGCTACTGGTTCTATGGATGAGACCCACCAAATCAATTGGTTTATAATATTTCCATTTTAGGTGGTGACCATTCCTGGGCAAGGGGTGAAATCCATAGCCACTGATCAGCCTGGGGCAACAGTACAGCTATAAATGCCTATGAAAACGTAAGGACCTGCCTCAGCCACAGAGCTGCCAGAGAAGTAGCACAGCCTTAAAAGTTTTCTTTCACAAGATTTCAAGAGGATTTTAAAAAAATCCTACTGTTTTTAATATAATTACACCAAGACACAGTTATTTTTATGCAGTTCCTGACTCCCGCTGCCATCTGGGATTAGTCTTTATTTAGCAATGATGAAGAGTTATGTCTCATGTCCTGGTTCAACCTCAGAGAATTATGACAGGAATTCTGGCTCAACGTTATTGTATCGGCATGTTACCCTGTTAGAGAGATGCATTCACTAAAAGTGCAAGTCCTGCTGACAGTCACGTTGCTACTACAGTCAACATCGTTTCAGCAAGCACCTGAAAGAAGCAAAGCGAACAGTATGCTGCTTCTAGTGCTGCCTTTTCCTCCTTTCTGTCATTTTTGCCTCTAAAGCAGAACTTGCCTGTTATATTTTGGAGCCTGCTGTCATTTGATCAAATCCAAGGAAGATCATGCCGAAGAAATGACAGCTAGTCAATGGATGGTATCGTCCCTAACTTCTTATCTGTCTGGGGTCTGGTACGATCAATGCTTCTGTGCTGAGTTCCAAAACCTTAGAGCCAGACCAAAATGCAAAACAACTTCCACAGGGGACAATTCTTTCTCCTTTTCAGGTTCATGTCAAAGCAGGCTTCCTATATACACCCGAGTGCTTTCTGTGTATAATTGTTGAAAAGTACAAAAAATATTTTAATTTATACTCTTTGGTAAAAAAACATTCAGGTATCAGAGGTTCAAACCTGAATTTACTCTTCAAGCCTAACAAAGCCTTTTGGGCAGGCAATTCTCCTGTACAACACAGCTATGATGGAAAACGCAGCAGTCTGAAAATATGCATTTCATTTCTGTCGTATAAATACTTCGCACATATAATTCAAAACCTCAGTATGTGCAGAATGAACGGTGGTGAAAAATCCAATAGTATTTATTCAAACTGGAAAGTGATTTTTGATATGATGTTTGACATCTCTTTATATTCTTTCCTTGTGAAGGTTTGAGCCCTTGAACTATACCATTATGACTGTTCACACCTACATCCTAAAATATGATGCTCACATATTTGTGAAAAAGAAGTTCAGAATTGTTTTGTCAATTGTAAAGTTTACAATTCACGTTATGTGTTGGCTATTTATACAGCCACAGTTGTAGCTGCAAACAGGAAAAATACCACATGAATTCTATAAATAGCTAAAGGCCTTGTCTTATAAATATTGATATCCTTAAATGTAGTCAGATTACCTCATTCACCAAAGACAATGGACCTACTTACTCAAGCAGTAACTCCTGAGTACAAGTGTTTGCAGTGACAAGACTCAACTCACAGCACAAACTGGTTTTTGAATTGATAATTCAGTCATTTACTTCTTTGAATTTCAAACACTGAAAACAGCCAAGAAATGCATATTTTCAGCTATCACTATAGGAGAAAGTGCAGCTTCTCAAAAAGAAATTATTGAGAATTATTTGCTAGGACCTAGAAAAATGCATAGGTTCAAAATGATAGTTTTGTGTCTACTTTAGATCTAACTGTGCGTAGTACCTTACTCCCATTTCTCTTCCTGACATGACTAATGTCTTTTGTTTATTGATGGCTACATTCTGCATTCTTTACTTTCTTTTTTCCCCAATAGTTTTTTGCTAACTTTGGAATGTAGATACCGTAATTTTTCCTCAAAAAAAGGAATATTAAAAGCTGCACAAACTAAGAGGAAAGACCATTACACGAGGTCTTCACAGTGAATCCTGATGCATGCAACCCCTATGAAAGTGTCGTGGTTTAACCTCAGCTGGCAACTGAGCACCACACAGCCGCTCGCTCGCTCCCCGCTCCCTGCCCCCCCCCCCCCCCGCCCCGGCGGCGGGTCCAGCGC
>NW_008796044.1:14885258-14901330 GCF_000699145.1 Aptenodytes forsteri
GGGCATGACGTCCCATGGTATGGAATGTCCGTTTGGCCAGTTGGGGTCAGCTGTCCTGGTCGTGCCCCCTCCCAGCTTTTTGTGCACCTCTAGCCCAGCTAGCTCAGTCGGTAGAGCACGGGAAGCTGAAAAGTCCTTGACTAGTGTAAGCACTGCTTAGCAACAACTAAAACATCGGTGTGTTATCAACACATTGTTCTCCCTAAATCCAAAACACAGCACTGTACCAGCTACTGGGAAGAAAAGTAACTCTATCCCAGCTGAAACCAGGACAGAAAGCTGGAGATCCTTTCCACCTCAAAGTAGATATATCAGCTGACTTTGAGACAGAATGGGGCAATACTTTGCATGCTGTAAAGGCGGTACTGTGCCTTTTCCTTCTACATTCTTGTCGCTTTCATGAAAATATTTAAAAGGAAGCCTCACAAAATAATCTGGCTTCTGAGTTGATCTACATGATTCAAGTCGCCTCCTTGCCTTCTTTGGGGAAGTACCATACTTTTAAAGTATGATAGCTACTTATCGTAAGGCCTTACAAGATCTGTCCTAATTTGCTAACAAAAACCTAGAAGATTCTGCAAGTGATTTATCTGCAAGGATTTTGCAGTACCTGAAACTGTTCTGCATGATGACTTGTTAATTGTATGCCATGGAAATTCCTTCCACCTCACTTCTGCAACACAGCAAAGTCGTCATAAAAATTGTGGATGTTTTTGAGGTTAAATTACATTGATTAAAGATGTTTCACTGAATTTGAAGGGGAGCAGTAAGTACTATTGATCACCTCACTATATGTAGCTAGCCTAGAAATCAGTGCAAAGAAGATGTATGATTTGATGGGAATGTAAGTGATATAATTTCAGAGTGATATAAATAGCAGCAGTTTTAATGTTTCCCATTCAGCAACATCTATTCCTCGGTTATAAATGCTTCAGGATCATCAGATTTTCAAAATGGACCAGAAGGAGCCTTATATGTACCGAGCACATGGAGGACTTCCTACCCCGGTAGCGAGTTACGAACACCAACCTTTGCTAAGAAATCCTCTGTAGTTTGTGGACGTGGTTAAGTATCGACCACACAATCACACCAACATTTCCTTCGGCAAAGAGTTGGGCCCAGTGGCCTCTCAATCAAACCTCCTGTAAGGGCACCACCATCTTTCTGAACTGCAGTAAAAGAACTTGCATTTAACGGATCCTTCCTGAGCTATTCCAAGGCTAGCTCTGCATATGAGTCTTGATAAAACACACCTCCTTCACAGACATAGGAGAAGATATCAGGTGGTGTAGGAATGTAAAAAAGTATCAGGAAAAACTAGCATTTGTATATCGATCAATTAATCTGTTCTCATTCACATTATTAGCTTTTTTTGCTCTATTTCTTTTCAGCATGTGAACATTTTATTCATTTGGCTCTCAGATTGTGCATTCCATTTAACGTAACACTCCTACGAATATATACGTTTTCCCATGAAATATGTATATGTAGAATGTGCAGCTTTTCCCTCATAAGCTCCTGCTTTTCTCTGGTGCATAAAAGGAAGATGCATGTGAGGCCAAGCGGCAGAACAAAACATCTCCAGCCACCATTACTGTGCTCTTTCTTCTGACCCTGGCAAGAACTCGATTTTGCTGCCTGAGTCTTGAAGCTACTTGCTTTTGCTTCTGACAAGCGTGGGTGATGGTAATAGCCATCCATGAAGAACAAAGGTATCTGTTCTTGCCTGCTTCTCCCTTTCTTTTAATTAAATATTAATTGGGTGCAGCCACTTCACTACTCACAGACAATTTCTAGCAGAAATGAAAAAAGTTAATCTTTCATGCTTTCAGGAAAGGAATAATAAAGACTGATCTCCTTGTATGAAAGCTTGCATACAAAATAACTAATAATAATAGTAATAATAATAATTATTATTATTATTTACAGATACTATGTAACTCGTATTTACTTGGGTAAGGTAATTAAATCATGTAACAAATTAAAAGACTGAATTGCAGTATTCATACAGAAAATTTTGGAGAAAAAATATCACAAACTGCATAGTTTAGAGCTAATATTCCTACTCTTTACTGATGAAGTCCAGAGAAGGAACATGTCAGTGTCGAACACACATCACTGTGTTCCACGTCCTTATATCTGCCCTGCACTGAAAGTTACTCTTTGATTTGAACAAACATAATTTCTCCTCTGTAAAACAGGAAAAACAACCCTCCTAGTGTTAATGAGATATAGTGAAGCTTTGAAACTCTCGGTAATCTTCACTTTAGAATGTTTTTGTTTTACCATTCCCAGCGTTTGAGACTCAAATAGGTAATTTAAAAATCTACCTGGAAATTCAGTGTCAGAAGTCGTCTTTTTTCAAAGCTAAAGCCACAAAAGGAAAAATTTCCTGGCAAATCAAACCCAGGAACCAATTTCAACTCAACCATGTTCATGACTCATACTTCATCTTCATAAACTTTAAAATGATGTACTCTGCAGTCATGGAAACTTGTGAATAGCAATTTGAAACTGAAATATTTGCTGAAAGTGGATTTCAAAGGAAAGACTTAGTTCCAAGGCTTTAAATTCTTTTAGTTGTCAGTCATTCAGGCACAAGCAGCGATACAACTCATTTGGGAAACAAGACTTGTGATTTCTCCAAATGATCTTCATGCACTGAGTGCTCTTTTTATAAAGGAATGCAACATTAGACCTTCTCATCCATCACACCCAATAGGGCTGGTAGGTAAATGCTACAATTCATATCCTAAACTATACCCTAAACAAGGTACATTCTTGGTGGAGCTTGCCAAGACCTATTCCTGTAACTTCAAAATCTTCTCTTGGTTCCCTTTAGAAATTTAAACAACGCTCAGTATAATCGAATATATTTTCTTCTGCCTATTGACCTTACATTTCCCTTATCAAGATAATAGCAGTTTCTTAGAAGTTGCCTTGGGCATTTCTGCAAGGTCAAAAAGACACAATGCACAGATAGAGATAAACCTACTTTGAATTACTGCATCTGTTCAGGCTCCAGTGGCTCTGCGGCCCTGATGGCAACAAATGAAGACCAGTATGCTGGGAGCATAGCACTCAGCTTCTTAGAAAACACAAAAAGAGGGTACAGTCAGAAAGAGCCCTGACACCCTGTTAAACATTTACCATCCTGCCTGAGCTACTACACCGCTAGCACGTGTAACAAACAGGAGTCGCACAGGTATGGGGGAAGCCGACAGAACCACATTATTGCAACTACGAATCCACATTTGCCAAGAGATGCCCCGATCGTTGCACAACGTTGTCTTTTTGATAGAACGAACTGCACATTCAAGGGAAAATCTCTTCCCTTGCCAGTAGGTTCTGAAGAACTAAACCCGGTTGTTTCTTGTCTGAAGTCCTTTGTTTATTGAGGGGTTTTAGAAGCTCCAGCCAGCGTCAAAATAAGTTAAAGTGGATGAGGACTCTAGTTAATATTGCAGAGCTTTTGGAAAGAGGTACCTGAAAACCACCAGCAGACAGGACTTAGTGTCTTAAGTAACTTCTGTCACTTAGGTGCCACTAAGAGTCAGTTTACAGTCCTTTTCTTTTGTTGAAATTATAGCCTTATTCATTTTATAGTATTAGATAAAAGGGCACATAAGCTCTGAAAGGGCAGCTAACCTCAGGGCAGATTACAGCTCAGCCTTTGTCTCTGGGTAGGCGAGTTGAAAATCAGCGGCTATCATGGAAGCATATTGTAAAGCTGGGATACTGCTGTGAATAATGAAGCATATTGAGTGTTTTGATAAACCAAAGGAATCTAAATGGGCCTCAAAAAAAAAAAAGAGAGAGAGAGAGAGAGAAAGCATTAGGGCTTGTCTTCTTTTCCAAAATCTTCCATTAGTACCCTCAGAGTCCTGTTTTCTACCTCTCAGACTCTGACTCAACATTCCATTTAAGAAAATGAAGAACATGATCCTGCCATCTCTTCAAAGATTTAACTTTATGGTAGAAAGATTATTTTGTTGTTATTTGCCATTAAAGATAATAATTCTGGTGTAGTTTTCTTTTGCTAGCATTTGTGTTATTTTATTAACATCTCCATAATAAGTTAGCACTATAAAAGGAATTCCAATTTTTAACGTGATTATTAGTCTTGATTTTCATCCTCAAAGCAGAGATGTTTTCGAAGGAGCCCAGGGAAGAGGAAGGAATATGACTCAGACAGTGCAGTCAATTGTTACTTCTGAGCACATACACTTAGATTGCTTTTCTTTGATGCTGCTGCCAATTTTATTCACAAGCGTATTAAAAAAGGTCATGACATTTAGAATTACAGTACTCTGGAAATTAAATGTTCCTTTACATTTTTAATTTCTGAAAGTAATTTATTATGGAATAATATTTTAATATGATTGAATGAATGTGTAAAGATTAATGCAAACTGTCTTCAAATTGGAAGTTCACAACCACATACATTTAACCTTGTTGTATAATAGGCATAAAACAGTTTATGCAGTAGCTCTAAGAGCTGCATTTCCATTTTGCTGGAAGCATTTGCACAATTCTCCTTAGTATTTTTCCACTGACATGTCTGTATGAGGCATGAGGTTTAGCTCTCTATCATATTCTACTTAAGATTATGCTGTATTTGAATGAATTTCACAAACCTGGCAACTAAATAAGGAGCAGAAACAGAGTCCCAACTGTCC
This sequence comes from Aptenodytes forsteri, assembly GCF_000699145.1. NCBI lineage: Eukaryota > Metazoa > Chordata > Aves > Sphenisciformes > Spheniscidae > Aptenodytes > Aptenodytes forsteri. The sequence goes on from NW_008796044.1 coordinate 14,889,938, forward strand.
ACACAATTCTTTTACACAAATTTTTATATGAGAAATCAAACTACTGATTTTTACACCAATTCAGCAATATTAATGATACTATAGTACTATATGAGGAAAATAAAACAAATTTGTGTGAAGACTAGAGAAAACACTAAGGTACCAAGTCACCAAAATGCTAGTCAGAAGCTCCAGACTGAGAGGTCTGGAGATTTGATGAAGGGGACATCACTCGAGTGCTGCCATGACCAGGCTTCAGGGGACCGCCACGTTCTGCCATGTGATTGCCTTGTACATCTCACACATGTCACCTTAAATACTATTCAGGGCTTATTTCTCCAAAGCCAGGTGACACTACCTGTTGAGCAAGTAAGGTAAGCTTATGAAAGGCAGTGCTATGGAAATTTGTTGTGGTCAGCAATTAGAATTCATAATTCTCCCATAAACCTGAAGAAAGCTGGCTGGCTTCCAGGCTGTAAAGGGCAGGCACACACAGTACCAAATCCCCCTTCAGATGCTGCTAATTGCACCTGGGTAAAATTTGTACTGGTATATAGAATTTACTCATGTTTTCTCATGAAAACTTCCGGGAGCTCTTTGTTAAAAGACTGACAAACGCTGAAATATTGAGTTTGAGACTCCATTTCACTCAGGGGGTCAGCTGAAGACAACGTCTGAAGAAAGGAGACCGAGGAGGTAAGTTAAAGGATGTCTTTAACTGGCATGTTCAAAGATCCAGAAGAAAATTTAAGATAAATCAAGTTAGAAAGCCCCTTTGCTATTGATTATTTGAGTCTCAATACCAAATCCTTTTGTGGGCATTTCTCTAATGAAGTCCATGGAGCTTTGCTCCCTAACAGAGTGGTTGGATCCCTAAATTTGTAAACAGGAGGCCAGAAGCTGCTGCTATTTCGCTTGCTGAATGTGCAGGGAAGATCCACAGATTGATTGGTTGCAGGTGAGCAAAGCCAGAATCTAAAAAGAAAAGCCAACTCCTGTGACCAACACTGCGCCGGCAACAGTGGACTTGCTACTGGCTTATTTTTGGAGCTCAAGAGAGTTTAGGAGGGAGGCTGCTTTTTAGCCTGTTGCCCCAAAATATGGTGATACAGAAACTGTTACTAAAAAGCACTGTATAAACTTTAATTCAAATGATGCTATCATTTATGAATCCCATGGGTATACCATCCTTATTTATTTACCCCTGGCGCAGGATCTTTTTGCCCCTGAGGAGCTGGATATTGCTCAGACAGGCACAGGCAAATGCACAGCAGCAGGCACTGCCCGCACCGTGGCTGTGCCCCAAAAACTGCATCAGACCACCAAGGGCCAAATTCTGGCAAACATGAGATTTCAGCACCTAACCCCAGAAAGAAACAGACAGTGATAAAGCAAAATATTATACTGCTATTATTTTTTCACATATACATATATACGCACACACACAATCACTCCCATGCCTGTACAAGTACCTTGCTTATGACACTATAATCAGGCTCACGAGCAGTTTCTTTGCATACACTTGATGCAGGAGATGACTGGTGTCTTTGGTGTTTTGAATGTTTCCATACACACCTGGCAATTATTTCCCTTATTTCCCAGGTGACTGTGCTCCTCCAAGGGGGCAGAGCACTCTCTTCATGCCACACTGAAGATGGCAGAATTGAGGCATTTAATATCCTTGTCACCAGGGCAATGGCAGAAGTACTGTTAGCTCAAGCTTGGCCTCTTGAAAAAGCCTTCAGGAAAGTTGCTCCGCGGATCACCCAATCCATTAAATGAATGCTTTGTTGGCTGGAGTTGAAGTTTTGTGTCCAGCAAAACAAAAGCCTGGGTTTCAGAATACATACATCCTGCCAAATTGCATTTATCAAGATAAGGGTTATTAGAATCTTTTTTCTCTTGTGTGAATGAAATTGTAAGCTTAAAATGCCACTGAAGATTTATTAACCTGATGCTCTCTCTGATAAGGGCAACAAAGAGGGCATATAGGGAGCAGCTTATGAGAAGAAAAGTGTATGTTTGTGCCTGACTACAAGAAACAGAAAATATGAATAAGGCAATTTATCAGCGGGTATATTGTAACCAAAAGAATCAAGCCACATAAATCAATATTACAGTTATATATTGATTTCAGAACCTTGCCATCTAAAATGCTTCATCTAAGTTTGATAGCTATGCAGAAAAATGTCCATGATTTGCAAAAAATGGAATAAACCTGAATTTTCAAAATCTAGGCTGGGGAATCACTTCTTGTTCTAGAAAGCCGATGGAGGCTTCATGTGACAACTGGTGCTGTGCTAGAGACTACAGTGTGTGGACCACCACCAGCAGGATCATCAGTGTGTTCAGCTGAAGCGACAGGGCCTGAACTAACCAAAGGAAGTGTTGTTTATACTTTCGTTTCTGTTTCGGTGTCTGCTACTCTTGGAACGTGTCCATAGTGGGGAGGAGTAAGAGCGAAGAGAGGTTCTCAAATATTTAACAACGGACCATCGCTAAAGCTTCATCTTGTTGGTACTCCATGTGATGCACAAGGCAAATAAACACATTTCACTGCTTAACACGACAGAGCAAACCCTGCGTAAGTCACTGCTTTGGCTTTGTGAGCTACTAATATAGACAGGAGCCCAGCAGCTGTCAGTGAGTTAACCCTCTTAGCACTCCTCCTAAGAGAGAGCAGACAACACTGCACTTAAAAACAGGCTTAGCATTCACTTTGCCACAGATGCTCTCACCAGCACATCTGCACCCACATCAGGAAACCGCAACCACAAGTAACAACTCTTTTCCCTTCCAAAGGGCTTTCCCCATAGCAGGGTGGAACCTCTCAGACAGAACCTGGCTGTGGCACTGGCCCTGCTGCTGGAGTTTTGCTTTTAGTCAGTCTTTTTTTTGCAAGAACTAATTCCCTTTGGATGAGGTCATTCCAAGGCAGCTTGTGCTTACTTCCTTGGAAAAAACCTGGCGGAGTGAATCAGCTCACTGGGATTGCAGACCTAAATAGAGAACCCAGCAGAGAACTGGCAGGGAAAACGGCCATTTGTGCCGAGACTTCAACCTTCAGTTTTATATAACGTTATTTGCAATGAGTTTGTAGTTGAAACAGTTTCATATATAAATACAGATACGTACGTATATATATATTTATTTGACTTCTAATGATAACATTAATAACAATAAGGATAAAAATGATCATTCAGATCCCATGTAATATGTATGTGTGACTTTAAATGACTTTTTCGTTAACACACAGGCTACTGATTTTTTTTTTTTACTTACAAAGTAATGAACCACCAAGTAGTATTTTTTTCTTTTCTATCTTCTTTTATGATGATTCAATATTTTCATTCAAAATATTTTCACTCAAAAGTGCGAATCATTAGCCAGAACTCAGTTTTCCTATGAGACTCTATCAAGTGGGTGTTAGTTTTGCAGCCATTAAGATGTGGGAAAGCACTACATGTTTAGAAAAGGATTAGTTGTACCTTAGCTTTTTCTCAGAAAGCGTTACATATAAAATCTGCTAGTTAAGAAATGTCTTTCTTACATTTCTCTGAGAACATAGCAGGAACCAATTAATCTGCTCTAATTCCATTACCAGCTCAACTCACCAGTCTTCTCCACCTTGTGTTTTGAACTTTCAGGTCCTGGAAGGCAGGGGCAGGGCCCTTCGCATTGAGCTGTGATGGTTTTGCCAGAAGTACATGCGTGAAACTCCAACTTGCACTAGAACCATAAAAAAGGCAAGAATACATTTTGAATTAGGACAAGATATAAAAGCAGCAGCTGTGGATTAAATGAGAAATTGCATTTAGCAGTAATGGCATTGGACAGATTGCAAAACTTCAGTCTCTATTGAAAATGCCATTGTTTTTATTATTACAGATAACAACAATAATAGCTACTCCCTACACAGAGTTTTGCATGGCACTTCTAAACGTGCCTCGTAAAGTGTTGCTATTATTCCCTGCTTAAATATGTGGAATCTGCAGCACAGAAAGTTGAAACAATTTCTTCCAGGTCACCTAAGAGATCAGTGGCAAAGCTGGGCAGAAAATACAAACCTCCAGAATCCCATGTGTTTCCTATGCTGCATTACCACATTTTGGGTGTGAAATCATGCCATCTATCACCTGTTACCACTACGGACTTATTAGTTTGGTCTTTTGAGGAGCTGGGAGCTCTCAACTTCCACTGCAAGCAATGGGCTTGGTCTGAATAACATCCATGAAGAGACACCAATCCTCACAATAGTGAGAACTGAAAGAAATCAGCTCATCAGCTGATGAGACTGGTCCTTCAACATGTCAGCTTCTCTCAATGAGGAGGAAATTTTAAATGACTCCTACCAATAACTAAAAATTGCCATGACAGTTAACAGCACCATCCCTAAAAATACCCATTCATCATAGAAGCAACTCCAGAAATATAACAAAATCGTAAAACTGAAGAGTGAAGATTAAACTATGAGCAGTACAGTATAAGTTCCCTATATCTGCATATTGTTACTTGTTCCTTTCCCTTCCCTAAAACCTCAGCAGATGGGATTTACAGCACCTCTTGACAATCACCACATTCAAACCATTTAGGACAGCAGGACATGTGCAGAGACAACTCAGGAGAATTAATATTGCAAAAGTGTGCTAGTTAAAAAGCCTTGATTTATAATGTACTGACTATTCATAAGCCTTTGCTGTTTACATTACATATATTTTAGTGCTGACTTCCCTCTAAGAGCTTTGTGCCTGTGTAGTTGTCCTCTCTGCAGTTACTGCCCCAAGGGTATTTTCCCCAGGCTCTGCCCAGCAGCCTGGTTGCTGGAGACGGGACTAATGTACTGATAAAATGGAGTAAAAGAAAACAGCGCACAGAAGCAGGAACAAAAATGTGCGAAGCGTTCTCTTTGGCTTGATACCTAATGAACTGAATTCAATCCCATTTTTTGTCTTCCTCAAGCACTGATTTTACCAGATCAGAATCTGAGGGCTTTTAATGTAAGGGGGAGTTTTGCCCGCAGCGCGGAGGCTGGCGCTCCTCCCTGCAGAGACTGCCTCCTGCCAGGGGAAACTGGAAACGTTGGGCTGTAAAATCCCTTTGATAAGTCTGAGTTTTATTATAGATTAATTCTTTTTCGTTTAAAAGCAGGCCAGCATGCTTACACAGTATGGCACAACGTGTTTGGAAACGTGCAACTTTTTTGAAGGCCAAAGGACACACGGCGTAAGACCATGGTGTTACCCAACGAGGATGCAGTGGGCAACCGGAGCTCATACAGCAACAGCCACTGACGAAAATCACAGCATCATCTTCTGTTGTTTTGGTGCAGTGGAAGCCAAGAGAACAGAACAGGATGTTGTTACGAGATAAATGCCTCCTGCTTTGAAATTACTGCAAATGTCTTGGCTTTGCCTCTGTTTGTTTTTGTTAAAAGGGCTCATCTTTACCCAGGCTTTAATCTAGCAGCAGGAGACCATTATCCTGTGCCTACATCCCATTCTGTTGACATTATCTCCCAGCCATTCTGAACTTCAGTGCACCCTGGTGGTCGCACGCTCTGTGTGATGTTCTGCCCTTCCGATTTAGAAAATGCACGGCCACACACAGACACGTGCAAGCTTAGCTTGCGCTTTACACTAATTTCTTGCAAGACTGAAGGGAATATAAGTACTTATTTTTCATCTGTTTGCTCCATAAATACACTTGCTTAATCTATGCTGTTTGGACAGAACACAAACACAAGAGAAAGCACACCAGAAGGAGAGGAGAACAGGAGAGAGGAGAACACTCTCTGAGTGCACAGTCCTGAAAGCAACAACTCTTTCTGCAGCGTATTCTGATAGTCAATATGTTATTGAGAACACAGGCATAAATCTTATTCCTGCAGCTGGAGTTGATAATTTAATCCCTTACAGAACATCAATTAGTTACATATTTTATTATGCATAATAAATGTAAATTATGTACCTAAGCATTAGCAATTATACTTCAAATACCACCTTTAAGATGGTGAGGCCTATTTCAAGACAGTTGTTACGTGCAGTTAACAAAGAGCGAGCTTTACACTTGGAAACAGCAAGGCAAGTTTTTCCTCAGCTTTCCTTATGATTGATAAAAATGACAACCAAAAAGCTCAAAATAAACCAAAAAACAAACTGCTTAAAAAGGGCTGTCTCTATCATCTGAGTGTGCAGGGCAAGAAGGAGAGCTAAACTTGAAGATCACAACGGTGCAGTCACACGCGAGTAAATTTACACCTATGATTAACCACCTTATATTCCCACCATACTTGTTTGGGATCTTAGTTTGTATACATATAGAACTGGGGTGGCAGCTTGGTGTTGGGGGAGGAAGATGAAACAACTCCGTCATTTTAAATATTAAATTAGGATAATACTGATTACTTTTCAACACCTAATCACTGTATGTAACTGTTTTTCCCTTCCCTAAAGAAAAACGTGGCGATATCATACTTTCCATGTGACGGTGTGCTCACAGTAATAACCTACACAAGTAGCTCAACTTTGGATTTAATGACATTGCCTAAGCCAAACTCAGTGATATTCAGAGGCAGAGTGGCCACAGAAGATGAAGTTTTCGGACTACTCTGCCACTGGATCTACAGTCTAGAAGGAGCCGGCTGGCTTTCTCCAGACCATGAACGCTGCATTTCTATTTTTGTGGAGAAAACCCAAATGCCCTCTTTCCTTTTGCCATCCTCATCTCCTTCTCACACGAAAATAAAAAGATACACAGTACAGGACAAAACATATTAAACGAGGGAATGATACAACCTATCAGTCTTTCACACCAAAGGGACATTACAATTTTTGCAGACACGAGCCATGAAGCTCCTTGCAGTGATTCTACACAGGACTCGCTGGGAGCAGTCCCACAGTTTGGGGCTGGTCCCCCTGATTTCAGGGCACCCATCTCACAGGTGGTATGATTGGATACACCTTGAGAGTCTGCTGAGCTTTTCTCCTAGTAGAACTCTCTGGGTCCTGCCAAGCTTCATGTTTCTCTGCTACCTCCCCGGTGTTTGAACTGCATTTGTTTACTATGAACCCCAAGGCCCACATAAACATCTCTAAACTATTTTACTGCAAATGGAAAAGCAGCTCTGTTATTTGTTGCTAAATTTATATGGAGATCAATAAAATATATGAGAGGAGAAACGATTGAACATATTAATGGAAAATTCATAAATTAATTTATTCAACTAAGATGTGGGAAATTATTGCAGAGTGTGTTTCGGCGAAAGTGTTCCCCTGAGAACCCACTACTCATATGATTCCCTCTTTATTGTCAGTGCATCTACAGCAATGTGTTTTGCATAAGCATGCACATTTGAGAGAGAAAGAAAATAGCTACATAAAATTTATTTCCAGCTATTTTATTCTTGTCTGTCAGTCTCCAGCCTGTAGTCCCTGCTAGAGTAGAATCTAGATATTTTTTAATGATGTAATAAAACAGTGTATCTCTGTCTCTATACTGGCTTTCAACTTTCTTTCAACTTTTGGCAGCCAGGTTTTGATCTAACCTGCACATAAGTAATATTGTCGATTAAATTACTGTGATCTTTTACACAAGGGTGTGTATTTGACTAATGAATGTCTATGTGGACAGCTTAGTACAGCCTCCAGACCACATTAATGCCTTGAAGAGCTTTGCATCCTGACACAAGGAACTCACGCGTTTGCTTAAAATGCAGCCAAGTAAGGCAGCAGCGGGGTGAGACAGAGGACGGCAGCGCTCAGGCGTGCAGGCAGCTGCTGGCCTTCAGGAGCATGGGTACGGAGCAGCCAGATGAACTGCCTCCCGGCTGGTGTCAAGTGATGTGCACCTCTGTGTCCTTCTGCTGAGCTGAAACTCCCTCTGGCAGCCAGTCGGCTACAGGTGAGGCAGCGGCTTAGGAAGCTACTCCTTCCACCAGCAGATACCCTCAGCCGGTCCCTGCTGAGATCAGCTAATACTCCCCTGCCAGTGGAGGAGAGCAGACAGGAACACCGCAACAATAAATGCTCCCGACAGCAGAGATGGGCTTAGTGCACACTGACAATATTTGATGCGTTAACTACACATGCTGGGATGAAGACTGGCAGCTCGCTCAGTAATGACATAGCCATGTATTTCTTCATTGTGATTCTAATTACAATATATAGGGTAAATACTGTCGGATCCTAGCCCTGACAGCACCTGTCACTGGGAATGCAGATGTAACTGAGAATCTGCTGCAGGTGCCCCAGATGCCCGGGACATACTATTTGCCTAACGTTGCTCCTGTTCGTAGGGCCACAGAAAGGACAGACAACTGGAGCACGTCGCACAGGCTCAGCATCCTGGGCGATCTTCCAGCCTCAGTAACAGACACCAGGGAAGGGAATGAGGAGAGAGCACACTTTATGCAGGGTTCAGCAGAGGGGAGGCTCTCCGAGACCCTGATTTGGTCTTAATGCATGCAATTTGTAATACGAAATCTATCCTTTAAAGTTTCTTGTAGTTATGCTGACAAAGGAGAAGATGTTAGCTTCCAAACTTTTATTGCTTCTGTCATGAATTGAAATGTGAATTAAAAAGGAGAGAAGCATTTTTTTATTGGTGGGAGTATGTAGGAAATAGCAGACAACATACATGATGAAGATAAACTACCATGAAGTCTCCTTCTCAAAAGACTGACGATTGGAATAGGAGGCTAAATTTTATAGTATACTAATTAAAATGTATGTTAAAAACCTGAAATATTACATCTTAATAATAGCAGTGGCTCTAAAACTCTGTTGCTGAACAGTGCTCTCGCCTGGAAGGCACTGCATCTTCTTTAGCGCCCTGCAGCTTTTTACATTTCCACCGAGAATTATTTCGGTGCAGTGTTTGTTTTATGGTGCATCTTTTGTTCACTCACAATATGTCTCTTCTAAAGTTCAGATACAAATACAAAAGCTCATTATTTTCTACCTTATCTTTTACGGAGTCCCTGCCACTGGCAGAAGCTAAAACTTCCTGAAATTACAGCATATATATTTTTTAGTCCCGATTTTCTTTATATCAGTAGTTTTTCTTACCTATCTGTCTAGCAGATAATTAGAATCCATTGGAATTCACCCATTTGAGAGGGGTTGTTTGTTTACATGCTTTAGAGCAGTGCTTGCCAGTGCTTCCTTAGCTAGGACTCTTATCAGTATTTTCTTTATAAGCCTCCAGTTTCCATCAGATGGAAAAAAAAATTACTATATTTGGAACACCCTCAGTCCAAGAGATTTTTTAAAAAAAAAAAAACAACAAACTTGCAAAAATAAAAAAAAGGTTCAGTATCTTTTCTTCAAATCCCAAAAGAAATGTCATATGGTGCACTCCCATTGCATCCTACTGAATATGTACATTATAAAGTTTTAATGGGAATTCTGCAAACTTTTTAGGCTCTGTAAAACCTAAAATCCTGAAAACAACTGCCCAGTTGGGCAGCTGGGAGACAGCAAAGTCAACTGCGTGAATTCATGTTTGTAAAAAGTCAGACGCTAATGCGAAGTCCTGACACGAGTCTCAAATTGTGGGCTATGTGACAGGGTTGTGCGGTCCCTTAGCACCTCTCCTCCCTGCCACGTTCTGCTGCCTCTTTGCTGCTCTGCAAACCAGAGCCTTGCCCACGCCCCGCTGCCCCGGGCTCTGGGGAAGGAGAGGGGCTGCGCTGGGACAGGGCGACAGAGCTCCCTGCCTCAGAGTGGGCACTGAAAATACAGACCAAGCTCTGTCCCCAGGACTGACCACTTTGGGTAGGCTTTGTGTTGATGAAAAGCGGCTATTCTACGCCCAGACTAGCATTTTTGCTAGGTGGTATAGTCACCTCATTTCTCTGGGCACGCACTTGCTGTAAGCTCCCAACAGCAGGGCTTCCTGCCCGGCACATGCTCTGCTCCTGGGTGGGACTGGCTCGTGTCATTGCAATAAAAATAAAGGGGAGGCTGGGAAAAAAAAACCCCAAACCCAATTTGTTTTCTATTAGAATAGCTACCAGGCGAACATACAGCACTTTACCTTTGCAATAAAAGCTGTACAAAGATATCTTAAAAACTTGGAGTTCTAATTAGGAGCTCTGTTCTCCTTATGAGAATACATAGCCGCTGCTGATATTAATAAGAGTTATGCATGCATCCCAGGGTGGAATAAACTCTAATTAACACAAACAATCTAATATTAATAAGTTATGCATGCATCCCAGGGTGGAATAAACTCTAATTAACACAAACAATCTATTGTGTAAACACATACGGAGCCATTTTTAAAATGTGTGCTAGTTGTAGCCTTGAAGCAGATGTTATAGCTGATCGGCTCAGAAATTCCCATTTCTGCAAGAAATGACATAAAGGACTTTACTATATCTCAGGTAAACAACAAATATTTGAGAAAGGCTCTTATTGCACACTTAGCTGGCAGGCTACTGGTTCATCGTCTGCCAGAAAGAGAGAACAGCTTCCAGGTGTGGGGTCGAGAAGAAAGCGAGCCAGGTTCCAAGGCACTGATATTAAATAGGCTGAACGGATTTATGCAGCTGAATGCAGTAATGCCAAAAGGTCTCATGCAGCCAAGCTCCGAGGACCACAAATTGCTCTACGCTCCACAGCTCTGCCCTCTGCAGTCCTGCAGCTCTAATGATGGAGAGCTGCAGGACCTTGCCCTCAGGGTAAAATTAACCACGGAGCAGAGGGAAAGCATGAGACCCAGGCAATCTTTAAATACCACTCTTTAAGTCAGGAGGTCACATCATTACTACTGCCAACCGCAGGTGCTCCAAGCGCATGGCTCAGGTCCCTAAAATTAAGCTTGTAAATTTTAAGATTTTAAAAATGACACAGTTTTTGGTTTTTTTTTTAATTTTCAGCTGCTTTTTTTGTTAGGTCTCGGCCATATGCAATCAGTCAGTTACATTTTTTTTGACTCTTACAGCGTAAGTTTAAACAACTCCAGAGCAACTGGAAAGACAGAAGGTTCATCTTCCAGGAAGAGACAACCGGTTCCTGGCCTGGGCTCCAGAAAAGAGGGAGCCGAGTTGCAAGAGGCAGCTATCATGCAATTCAGGATGGCATTAATTGCATATTTTGTGGCCCCACACTATGGTTAGAACTGTGCACACCTCTCGGGGGGAAAAAAAAAAAAGGTTTCAACTTCTCAGTAGGAGAAGAGCAGAAGGGGCTCCTTGTTTTCATCAGTTAAAGTCGAAGAGTTGTTTTAGAAAACAAAGAGCCTGACTGTCTATGTGAAGAGAGGCAGTAGGTGGTCAGCTCTGCTCCTAAGAAGAGTTCATGCCTCTTCCTCGCTTTCAAATTCACGCATGAGAGATCCTTAAAAAGAGAGTCTGTGACTGTGGGGTACAAGTGCTACGCGCCACAGCCAGGAGAAGGGGGAGGGAAGGAGGG
>NW_008796044.1:14901424-14935578 GCF_000699145.1 Aptenodytes forsteri
TGGCCTGGGCTCCAGAAAAGAGGGAGCCGAGTTGCAAGAGGCAGCTATCATGCAATTCAGGATGGCATTAATTGCATATTTTGTGGCCCCACACTATGGTTAGAACTGTGCAACACCTCTCGGGGGAAAAAAAAAAAAGGTTTCAACTTCTCAGTAGGAGAAGAGCAGAAGGGGCTCCTTGTTTTCATCAGTTAAAGTCGAAGAGTTGTTTTAGAAAACAAAGAGCCTGACTGTCTATGTGAAGAGAGGCAGTAGGTGGTCAGCTCTGCTCCTAAGAAGAGTTCATGCCTCTTCCTCGCTTTCAAATTCACGCATGAGAGATCCTTAAAAAGAGAGTCTGTGACTGTGGGGTACAAGTGCTACGCGCCACAGCCAGGAGAAGGGGGAGGGAAGGAGCGGGGCAGAGCCGCGGGGGCCGCACGCCCACGGGGCGCTCTCAGGACGGCAGCTGGAAACGCTCCCCAGTGGCGTGGAAACCGGGGGTGACGGCACAGCTAAAGCAACGACTCTGGAGCAAAGCATCCGACCACACTGCACCAGGATACGGAGGCAAACTCAGCTCCATTCCTAAGCGTTCTGTCATTAATTTCTTTCTAAAGGACTACGTGGTTGATCTTTCATATTTGTAACTGGTCTCAAAGTAGCCAAAAAGCTTTGCATTTAAGTTTTACCCTGCTGGTTAAAACTACCCAAAGAAGAAATAACTACAGACTTAAAAAGAAAAAGAAAAAAACCAAGAGCCATTTCCCAAGCTGAGTGATGGCTGAAGAGTCAGTAGGGCGACTGCTTGTAGGCGTGTTGAACAATTTCGGTGTTTGAATGGCAGGGCTGCAAACCACGGAAATTATCATGTACTCGTACTACTGCAAACTGCCCTTACGGACAGAGCAAAATCAGCTAATCTGGGGACTTCTGGACAGACCACTGAAGGACAAAATTCTGTTTTAATACAAAACAAATTGCCCTGAGAAATAGCTGGCAATCAGGTCAATGTGAAGCAGGAATTTTTAAAAAAATGCAGTTAATTGCATCAGCTAGATGATATGGCATATAAGGTCACAGCACTGGATACAGGAGGCGGAGGACATTCAAGGGACCATTTATTAATGCAATATAACAAAAAATGAAAACAAATGGTTGCCATTTTGTGAACAAACGAGAAAATAGTTCTAGACACCAAAATCTACCATGTCATATAGAAATTAAATTTGTTTCTACAAGTAATTTAGATGCCAGTTCTGGAAACACCACATCCAGGCGGGGCAGGGGGACGTATCTCAGTTGGTTTATTATCTTGTAAGAAATTCAGGTGCTTATTGGAGCAGCAGGGGCCCAGCAGGGCTGGAACTTGCCATAGAAGAGTCAATTCATAAGTGGAACCATTTGTGCAATGCTGATTTCAACTTTTCTTTTACTGGCTGAAGAGACCAAGACAAGTTAAAAGGCAAATGAAGACAAAGCACTTCTGTCACTATGAATAGCAGAGTCAAAATAAACACACCCATCCATCCTTCTCCCTGGGATTCAGCACAAAGTCCCAGCCTGTGATAAATTTGCAAACTACCCTGCTCTCCTCTGATTCTGCCTCTGTTAGTTATCACGTAATGGCTGCTACAAGGTAGGCACACACTTGTCTCCTCCCCAGCAGAGTCACATTCTTAGACCGAAATCTGGGCTTCAGCCTGCGGTTTGATTTTGGTGACTCTACAGATCATTTTCGAGTACCAGGGTCATGCCCACCCTCTGAGCTGCGCGAGCTGGTTCCTTGCGCACGAATGCAGGAGCCGAGGTGCCGAGGAGATGACGCAAAGTCACCCATCCCCAAGGGGCAGCTCTGGCTCACAGGCAGCCCAGCCAGAGAGGCAGCTCTGCACCTGAGCCTCCTCCCGCGCGCAGGGCCTCGCTGCCGCAGGTTGGCGCTAACTTGGGGGTCTCTGCAGGATGCTTCACTGTGTGGCATAACCATGCTCTATGCCTGGTAATTACTGCTATGAACTGCCTTTGGAGATGCTAACTCTCTAGTCAGGAATATTTGCAGGATCAGAATCCAAATGCAAATGTAGGCAGCAATGCTGGCTTATTTTAAAAAAAGTAGAAACGTATCTTATAGCCCATATTCTATATTCACATACAAAAGCATTTCCTGTTGCTAAATGTCTACTCCTTTTTCTTCCTGCAGGATTTGCATGATAGCTCACTAATGATGACCATTTTCTAGCTGCACATGGGAGTTTTTGCCTTCCAGTACGCTAGTCTGCCACATCCCAAAATGTGGACTTTAAAAATCACTTTCCTACTGCATTTGCTTTCTTTCATTTCTATATTATATTGCTTTTGTCTCTATGAAATTATTCTGTATTCTATCTCTTCATAATTATGAGCTGAGAGTTCATAGCTAATAGCATTATTCAAAGTGGAAAGAAGCTACTTAATTTTTTTTTAATAGACCAAAGCCATCTTAGTTTAAAAGTAAAGAAAATCACAGGAAAACAATCAGAGATTTGGAACGATTGATGCTGCTTTAAATGTACTTGCCATGTAATTGAGATGCATTCTTGTTCTGTAGCCATTTACTTATCACATGAGAATGATGATTTGTCATTTTTACTCGCTTCAAATTACTAAAGGCAATTTAATTTCTCTCATGGAGACGACACATCACAGAACGTGAACATAATCAAGAGGTAACGATCTGTGGCTCTATGCACATACAGATACTCCAGTTGCCAGCTAAACAACTGCCTACAGTTGCAGAGGGAAGGCAAGGCAAGACATTCAGATCCCCAAGCACAGGGTTTTCACCCGGGAATGGCATCCTAAACAGCGCAATTTAGCTATGCCACGCACCTGTATCAATCTCGATTTCAGATAAGGCAATGCTCCATCTACTCAGTCATTCTCATATCTGTCTGTCCATACCTGGGCAAGAACCCCAGCATCTCGTAACCACTATAAAGGGTAGGCATTTTCCCTTCAGGCTTTTATGCAATTGGTATGACGGCAATATCTTAGCACCTCAAAAATCTCTCAGCCAATGCTCCTCATCAATTAGTAATTGTGAAGTCATATACCTTCTGTAGGAGAACTGTAGCACATAAGGAGCCTAAAGCAAGAAATTGTGTATGGGCATTATGTGAGGGTTCTGTATTTAGTACTGTATTTGCAGCTACATTAGGGTGTCTGATGCATCTGACAGTACGTTATTAGGGACAAGAGTCTGACTGCTATAGTTATACAGGCTGAGAACAGTTCAACCCTCTTTCTTATCGATGTATTTTTACAACTGAAAGTTGAAGACAAGTTGCTACTACACCTGCTTCACCTCTTGAAACACTGGTGAATTAGTCTATGAATTTGTTCTCTGCTGCCTATTCCTTCTCTAGCAACCTTGCCACAAATAACAGAGTAACACTTAAACTAGCATATCATGCTCATAAAATTTTTGTGCTTCCCAGGGCCTGTGTTATAAAATTATTGGGGAGAAGGAGGAAGTATCTGGAAACATCTCAGAGCCCACGTGGACAAGGGTCAGGGGAGCTTCCAGGAGAGACTGAAAGAAGAGAACAAGGGTCAGGCTAGGTGCTGTACTCTGGGCTTCTGAGCTCATACATCCTTAGGTAGCAATGATTTCTTAAAACTCACTGTATTTTTGTTTCTAGAATGAGTAAAAAAACGGTGGGAGGGGAAAAAAGGGTACAGACACACTGGAAGACCACCCTGGCTTGCTTGCCAACTTGGCGGTGCAGTGAGCAGCTAAAGTGTATGCTTCCTTATTGCCAAACTCAGTAGTTTACCTGTGCTACCAGTCATACGCCAAACATATGACCAAGTCCTGAAGTGCCTCTGTGAAAGGGGAAATGTGAGCTTTTACAGCACGCATGCTTGGTTTTCAAATGGTGTGTCATCCTCTTCTAACCAAACTTTGCCTTTCCGTGTGAGAGGTGAAGGTCAGTCTGGGTTCTTCTGCTCCCAAATAACATCACTGATAATAAATTCCAGGAGGTCAATCCTCTTTTCCAGAATAGAGTTATCCCATTCCTTTCCCATCAAATCTATTAGATTAACTAGTTCATAATAGGTTTGCCCAAGTTTCACGGACCATGATGTGGCCCTAGCAGTGTTCATTCCTTGTTACTGATTTATGAAACATACAGTATCAAGTAAACTTTCAGATCTCAGAGACAGTGTTTGTCTGTCGTTTATAGAGAGAGCAGATCTGAAGTTTAAGTACTAATACAAAATAAACAGCACTCTGCAGGATCACTGCTCTGGCTGCTTTCAGAATAGCAACAAGATTTAAGTGCTAAGAATGCCAAGCTACTTTTTAATTCACTTCTCAGGATTTTTATTTTGTGAAGAATAAATCAAAACAAAAGCCAAACTGAAAGCCTCAATGCTAAAAAACGCTGAAACAAAACATTTGGCAGTTACTAGCAAAGAAGCTTCAGGAATGTATTTTGGAGCATAGCAACCAATGAAGAGTAAGCTGGCTTAAGCTTTGAAGTTAAAGCTTTCAGCAATGCTTCTGATTTCTGAAGAAGACAATAGAAACAGTGAAAAATTAAAAAAAGGAAAAAACCAAACCCCAGGTCTAGTTCAATACTAGGTGAATGGACTCACTGTGAGAGACACCCATACAAAGAAAGCAAAATTAGTCTGTTTGCTCAGAAATCAAGTAACCGCAGCTAATCCTTTTGCAGTATTATGCTGTTTCGGCCTTTAATAAATCTGCTTTAAATTAAAGATGTACCCAAGCCAAGAAACACCTCCTTTGATGTTTTAAATGGCTCAAATATGCTGTTTGCTGGTAAAAGCTCAAAGTATGAATTCTGAAACTGAAAAAAAACCCAGTAATTTTTCTGTGCTAAGAGGCTGGCACCTCCCCGGAAGGTCAGAGCATTTAGGATCACAACTTTGAAGCACCTCAAGCATTGGTGCATCTTCTGCCCATGCATAAAGGGAAAAGATCCTGGAATAGAAGTCTCTTACAAGCCCGTTACCCAAACCCAGCTAATCCCCTTGTTTCACAACCCTTATATTGCATCGTCTAGACACTGGAACAAGGAATTTTACATTTTAACTGAATGCAGGCATGGAGTTTGGAACAAGGTAACTAAGTTAGTGCAAATGACATTTTTATTTAAGCTTGTGTAATTAGCTATGAGTTGGCATAATAGACTAAGATTTTCTTGTTTCCTCTTCCTGTCAAGAACAAAACTTTCAATGCTTGAACTCTGGCAGATGATTAATAATGTAAATAACAGAATTTTCTCCTATTTTGACTTTGGCTGTAGAAAGGAGGATTTTAAAAATAATATTAGCTTTACACATAAAACGTACAACGGACAAGCTGAACTAACAACAAAAGTAATCAGGTTGTCCTTAGTGCAAAGGGAACTGTAGACAGAGGAGTGTCTGTAATTGATGGGTTTTTAAGTTCCGACCATCACATGCCAATTTGTTTGATTTGGCAGTCACAACTGTGATTCTAAGTTAGGAAAGGAGCCCTGTGATTACCATCATCAAAATTGGTAGCTTTCCCCAAAAGAACAAACACCGTATTTGCAATCCTTCCTTGTTGCTGACTTCTTTTCAAGGACGTTTTCTTGCTCAGTGCAAAAGCATTCATTACATGGGGCGAATCACCAACCAGCCACAGACGGCTCAGGAACAGAAAGCTACTCAAACTTAGTTGCTTTATGCTTTGATCATCCCCTTCAGTGGAAATTGTTGCAGCTTTAGAGGGAGGCCTGGGAACTTAGAATTTTCCGTAAGCTATATAAATATGCAGATATCTGCAGGTGTCACGGTTAAGTGCAAGGAAGCCACATGCCTCACTGTCCTGTGGCCCCTTCGCAGTCCTCTGAGTAACCGGACTGGCTCAACAAGGGTAACGATGGGAGAAGGCCAGGTAGCCATAAGACACAGCAGCCACTCTCATCAGGATGTGACCATGACATTTGCCTTCATTTCCACTTTTCCTCTGCCTTTCTCAGCCATGTGACCTTGATCCTACAGAGTCTGAACCAGGCAGACGCACGAATCCTTTTCCCTTCGAAGTACACAGGGCAGAAGACCCCTGTCTCAAACACGTTTTTGGCAAAATAATTCAGCCCAGTGGGCAGCCGCCTTCTAGGTCCTGCTGCAATATGAATTGACAGACAGTAGTGAATGTTACTGAAGGAGGGAATTGCTTACAACATTTTTAATTGCATTCACTGTAGAACAAATAAATACCTCCGTTTAAGACAAGCTGAATTACAACTTATTCTGGTTCCTTGTAGTTTTCACCTGGAGCAGTACATATTATTTCCCTCCTTACCGCCTTCTGAATTTTCATTAACCTTTCTGTCAAGATTGCATTAAACATGTCTTGTTAATTCACCATGTTCTTTGAGAAATCTGACATGGAGATGACAAATGCTTATCTAAAAAAAAAAAATCCCTCTGGTTTAATGAAGTGCATAACAAGAAACTCAAAATTCTAGTTTACAACACAGGTTTGATTTGAGCTTTGCTACTTCAGTGAGTTCAACAGCAAGACCATCTGAATAGCTTGGGCATCTGTCCTTATAGGAGCAGAAGAAGAGGTTATGGACCCTGAAGAAATCTAAAGGCTTCAAGAATATCCTCCGAAGCTGAAGCATTTTTACTATTCTAATATGATATTCTACAGCATGCATGCCTCCTAAATAAAAACCTTTACAATTAATATACACTGCTTTTACACACTTACCATAGGTCAAGGCACTAAATTTCTCAATAAAGTTATAACCTTGTGGGCATTTCTAATGAGAAGTTGTTGCAATCTTGGTGCAACACAAGGTAAGGCAGCGCAGGAACATTTATGTTCAGGTAGGTTTTGTGAGAGAAATACTGTACGTTCCATAAACACCAGGCAGCTAACAGAGCATTTGTTAATCCTCAAAAGAGATCCCAAATCAGTTTAATTGACTGGTATTGATGTACTACATCTATCCTACTGAATATTTTTTGAAAAATATTCAGTAAGACAATTATGCAATGAAATTACCATTTATATGGCTCCTTTCATCTACAAAGGAGTCAAAGTCCTATGTATTTATAAGGGTATAAATACATACTACTGCTCGAGTGCAGCAAATTCTGCAGTAGGAAATACCAAGTGCTCTGCAGCAGCACACAATATAACGGGTTGTACAAAGAGAGCGATGATACTGAAATCCAGAGAGATGACAACACCCAATTAACCAGATTAGAATACTGAGCATACACTCTAATACAGGGGGCTTTCTGACTTCTATTTATTTACTGGCTCCTAAAAATTCAGTCCACTATAGCATGAGTTTAAGCCTCCTGAAAATAGCTTTGCTTTTCTTATATACCTTTCTTGACCAAGCGAAGTAGTTCATGGACCCTATACCAAGCAAAGTAATTCATGGACCCTATGTCAGATGCCCACAGACCACCTGTCAGAATCCACTGCTTGCTTTACAGGAAAAAAAAAAATCACCCAACACGGCAATCCTTCTACAGAAACTCATTGGTTCAGATTGCAGAACTGGTTCTTAGTAAGTCTCATGCTTGTACCTGGAGATGCAGTCTTGTTTTATTGACTTAGCTTGGCGTTGAGTAGCACTAGATCCAATAATAAAAATAAAACTGTTGTTTCTTAGCAAAAGGAATGGTTGGAAACAAGTGATTTCAAGTTGGAAAAGCCTATGAGCAACAAATTCTGTAAAAAACCCCCAACCCTTATAGCTGAATGCTACAGGTTTTTTAGAAAAGTAAAAGAATTTTTCCACTTATTTCATTGCACATAATGAGGCACACCAACTGGTCAAAACTCCTCAGTTTTTCTCCATTTAACAGGCCAACTTAAAATCCAACAAGTTTATGTTAAGAAAACGATAAAAGTAGAACTGCAGGAGGTGTCACATAGTCTGGACACTAGCAAAATTACTAATTCTTGGGATTAATATATTCCCCATCTCCAGCTGGCCACTGTGCAGATGAGGTTTGTAGCATATATCTTACTATTCTCCAATATAAATTCATCAAGAATGAGTGAAAGTTATAGTAAAACTTAGATGTTATCTCCCAAAGAACTCTAAGACTCCAGAAGATTAAAACTTTTTTCCTCCAATGAGAAGCACAATGACCTCATAAATATTAGTAGACCCTTTGAACTGGAAAATGCTATCTATTCCAGCTTCTGTGTAGTATTACAGGACTGAGCAAAACAGAATACAAGAACCTTCCTGCTAAAGTTTACCCCCATGGAAGCCTAAATAAAACCGCAGTTTGAAGTCCTATTTGCATGCTTCAAAAGTCTATGAAAAATGTTTGGAGAATGCATTTACACTTTTGAAGGGGATTCAGCCCATTAGGCTAAGATTTTTTCCTAAAATATAAACAGTGCAAGGATCAAATTATTTACCTAGCTAATAAATCAGTATTTTTCAAATAGTATCAAATAGCCTGTGATATACCATTGAGTTTTGAACTGTTTTAATCAGAAAGGGATTTATTTTTGCATTTTTTTGCGACCCCTTTGAAAAAGCTACTTCACAGAATAACACAGCAAAGCTCTCACGTTTAATACTGTACATTTTGTTGACCAGTTAGTTATCCATTTGTTGGTACGTGCACTTATTCCCCAGTTATGCGAATGTTACAATCATTCCAAAGGCTGAGCTCAAAGCCGGTCGCAGCAGTTCACGTTGCTGTGATGCCCCAGACAAAACCTCCCTTTCCCCACCTCACAGATCTGAGGCATTCCTGCATGTCCTCAGAAATTACCCTTCGAAATGGCAATACATCACCCTTCCTGCAGACTATAATAATAATAATACTGTAAATTACTGCTGAAACATCGTCAAATTTGAAGTCAAAGATGACTGCTTTTCTGGAACCTGTTTCTGGAACACTTCAATATTAAGCCTTGAAACCATTTCTTGCAGTTGAAAGAGAGCTGCATGTGGTTTCTGCCACAGTACCCGAGTTGTCCAGAGGATGTCACCTTCGAAATACAAGGAATTGAGGCATCTTTGCCTAAGCCCTGCTTTTACAATTGAAACTCCAAGCACAGAGTTAGCCACTGCTCAGAGGAGAGGCTGGACAAGTGGGTCCTAGAGGCAGTATTGGCTGAATAGCGCAACGTGCCTCGGACAGACATGACAACGTTGCCTTTTCTCATCTGGATTTGGAAAGGGTCTAAGTCCCTGCAGAATCAATGAGAGTGAGGTTAATCCAACTGATGACTATTGCAGTTATTTTGCCACATAATTAATGCCCACAGCGACTGATAACAGGTGTTTATAGGGTTGACACTCAAATGAGATTTCATCTGCTCAACGGGCAGACATTGAATGCCTTAAACAGATGCTAAGTTCTCAGGCTGGGTATCCGCATGTTTGCCACACACTTTACAGACTAGAGTGCTCTTGGTCTTGTAGTGCTACCAGCTATCCTTTGAGCTGCTGCTGGAAGGATCATCTTCAGCATTTAAACGTTCAAATGTCATTTTAGCAGTGCTATTGTTGTCTTGAACATTATGGAGAATGTGAGCGTTCTGACAGGTGAACATCCCTGAAGATAAAAGGATGAAGTGTGACATTTCAGCTGTTCACTTAGCTCACACTATCAATGGGATGCATATATACATATATTGAAAAATTAGTTGCATTAAAATGCTGAAAACGACGTAAATATTTTTGCTTCCACTATTTGGTACACTGTCTGAAGGTACTATCAGAAGACACTGAAATGAAGAGCCATTGTGTTGATTTAAAGCAATACACTTAAGAGACTGTAGGGTTCGTTTTACCTTGTAGCACCTGCTCCGTTGCCCTGGATAGCATGGCCAGGGGGTCTGAGCCCTCACTTCCATAGGGAGGCATTTAATAAGTCAGCGAGTACTGGCCTCCATCCCTTGGGAAAGGCATTAGTCCCTTCTCATTCTGACCACAGCCTGGCCAGCCAGACGGATAAAGCCTCACTGCCCTTAAGCATTCTCCTGGTCTCTTGGTTGTCTCATCCCAACAGGGAAGTTTCCCCTCATTAAGGTGCTGAGGAGGGGATGTGATCTGGATCATTCCGTTTAAAAATGGAATGAGAATGGGTGAACGGCGCTGTCAGAGCCATGCTGAAGGGTGACAGCAGCGTGCAGAAGTCAGCTGCAGCTCTGTGCACGGGATCACCAAGGAAATCTATCCCCCAAGCAGTGCATAGGCTGATGGTTGGAAACTGAGGGAACATGACTGATTTGCACAACTCCCTGGGTAGAAAAACATTTAATTTAAGAAAGATTAGATTGTCACAATTGCCCCTGAAAAGAGTGCCTGTCTAGTGTGGCCTTGAGCCTGTATTTTGGGCTAGCACTGTGTTCTTGCCAAAACCTTAAAAATATTCGCAATACAGGCTGTCACCAGTGCTACGTTTCCTTGTCACTCTCTAAGTGTGACTGATTTGCCAAGATCAAGACTAAATTCATGATCAGCAGCAAGGGCACCTAACATGAATTACACAACTTCCTAGCCTCCTGGATACGCTAAAGAAAATGCCTTCCCTGCATACATTGCTGCTTTTTATACCCACACCATATTCTCTGTGTAATGATGCATGACTGCTCAGCTCATCCCGCTGTCTCCTCCCCGCTCCCAAAACAAAGGTGATGCTCAGTAACAGGCATTTGGCTATTAGATATCAAAGCCTGTATTATAAAATGTATTGATATCATGGCAGAGCATCTCGCCTCCTGGATAAAATGGAAAAAAAAGAGAGGGGGCAGAAGCGGTGGTGACTTTCTGGAGTGAGTTTAGCACCGAGGAAAGTGACCGTTTGCTCAGTGCAGCTGCGGAGAGGCAGGGGCAGTGCCTGTGCAGAGAGCTCCATCTACGGAGACAGAAGAGTTCTCCACTGAAGGTAAGGGGGGGAAAGAAAGCACAAAACCCAGGGGGATCAGCCGATTAGAGGAAAGAAGGAATAGGAAAGGACCTTTGCTTCCTCTTCACGTTCCCAAAATCATGGATACAGAGATGAAACTGAAGTCACCAAACAGACAAACTTCAACAGTGCGTCCAGGAAGAGCCTGTGAAATCAAAGGATCGGCTTCTTACGTTCCCAGATCATGGATACAGAGATGAAACTAAAGTCACCAAACAGACAAACAGTGCATCCAGGAAGAGCCTGTGAAATCAAAGGATCGGCTTCTTAAATGTCTAATGGTGGTATCCCGGAGCTGACCAGAAGCAGGGAAATGACTGTCAATACAGAGGAAATACAAGGCCTAGAGAATATCAGATTTTTGGGAGGTGGCAAATGAGTCTCTTCCCAAACCCAGGATACAGCCCAAAGCTAAAGGTATAAAATGAGGTAGCTAGAGATGAACAGCGAGCAGAAAAATCCAGACAGCGCGCTCAGCTCTCGCAGAAGTGAAAGATGATGTCTTGAGCATATTAACAAAGCAATAAATCCCACGGAGTAATCTGCCACCCTGAAAGCACAGTGTATACTTAGTCTTGAGAGGTTTTGCCCAAGGGAAGAAGATACCGGAGTTTCAGTGTCAGCTCACATCTCAGATTCTCTTCTAAAGGTGTCTAAGTGGGTCACTCAATTTACTGGTAAACTGCAGTCGCACAGTGTCCTCTCTGAAGAAGAATCAGATGATAAAATTTTAGGCACTAATGGACTGGGTTTCACTCACCATGTCAACGTAGAGATAATCAGTGATAATGAAGAAAGCTTTTTTCTAAGCCATTTCTACAGGAGTTTGTAAGCTTCACTGCAGTTATTTGGAAATCGTCAGGCTTATTCCAAGCTTTCACATTCTGTGCTGTGTGGGGTCTCATTCTTCCACTGACAACACTGAAAAGTTTATGATAGGGCATCAAAAGACAAACAGTAATTAAAAAGGCTTCTGATTAATGAAAGTGGAAATAATGACAAATACTAGATTTTAAAGAAGTTTTTAGGATAGATATAAGGAGAAGAAAAAAGTAACTTTCCAGTAACTAACTACTTACTGAAAAGAAATGCTTTAAGTTAAACTAATAGAAGACCAGAATGAATGAGAATATTTAAGGTTGAAATACCAGGAAACTTATTGCTGACTATCATTCAAATATTCTCTCTCATCAACCTGGGGCTTGTTCCACAAGGAGATAAGCGAGTAATTCTTCTCATTGGATTTTTCCAACCAGTACAATCACTGTTCTTTCGTCACAGATTAGCCTAGGTGTTGCTCAAAAATGACTTCCTACTATTTTCTAGTTTATGATTCAGGTCTGAAAACTGCTCTAATAAAAATATATGGAATCAACAAACAGAAGAAAGCGAGCTGAAATTTAGATAACAACAATGCCAAGTTTATCACAGTAGAAATATGATTCACTCTCACCTGTAAATCTACAAGAGTTTTTCATCCCTTAATTCCTGAATTACAGATATCACATCATCTTAAACCATGTATTATTCATACTTTTCTATTATTGCAGTAATCTGAGAAAGCTGACTAAAAAAAACCTAACAAACTTCTTATCAGGCATTAGGCTATATTTCAACATCACAGAGCAAATCTATGGCAAATACCTTTGGGATCACAGCATTACCCTCGCAGTGGTGTATTAGGCACTTCTGGAGCCTCAGTTTTTGGCCCCAACCAGTGTCCTTTGTGCCACAAATATCCTGACCACCTTTCCAGCTAATTGCACCGAGCTAATTAAACAACAGCAAGGAACATGTCTCGTTACTGTATTTTTTTTTTGATGCTGTGAGCCTTTAGCACAGATGAAAGCTGTTTGCTGCAGACTGAATTCAGATATGTCTTCTGCTTAATCCTAACCTGTAGTCACAGCCATCAATTTATGTATTATTCATTTTATTAATCTAATCTTTATCTAATAGTTCACTCTACTCGACAGCAAAAGCTATCTCTGTGTATGACCATATGAGCTCATAACATTCTTGCTTCATAAATGCACTCTGAATTAATCTTTACATGCCCTATTTCCTATTTCCATTTCTGAAGGAACAGCTTCTTTTTCTTTTTATAGACTCTGTATAGTCCTAAGGAATGGATAAGTGAACACAATAACAGTTAAGTGCCCTCAACCTGCAGCCCGTATCTTTTGGCATCAGTAGGAACGCTTAGAGCTGCAAGACTGGATTCAGTATCCCCTATAAGTAAAATTACTGCTGAAAAGAAAGTAGACAAACATCTTCGAAGACTGAAGTGTCCCCATCTAACCCCTGTGCTAAGCACCAGCATCGACAGGATAACTTTGTCGAAAGCACCAATATCCTATCAAAGCTGAACAAAATTTGCATGCGAAAACCCCAAAGGTTGATTGTGCCTTCCCTTGTGGAAGGGCGCAGAGTCACCCCACCTCTAGTGCACAGCTGTAATGGCAATCCCTGTGTCTGGCAAGAGTAACTAGTTAAAGTTTGTTGAATTGGTACTACTGGCAGCTTACGGCAGGTAAAACTAACTTCCCACTGCAGATACACTGCCTGTAGATATTAGTGTTGACATATCCCTTGCCACCACACAGTGGTGGTGTCCTACAAGAGCACAAGCCTTCACCCTATTTTCTATTTAGCCCACATTCATATTTGGGCTGACCATGTTCTTCACCTCCCAGTGCCTTCTCCTGGGCAAGTTGTCTTATGGTAGGCAAAAGGTACGTCAGAGAGCCTGCAGGTGATGTAACTCACAGTCTGGAAATAAAGGATCAGCGATATCAGTGTGTTCAAACTAAATACAACGAGATTTAGAACATGCTTTTAGATTTAAGGAAAAGCGTAGCCTTTAAATTACTGCTCTGGAATTTACTGGCTTAAAATGAAAGACCTTATGGCATCCCATCAAGGAGTTATATAACTCAAAAGGGTTTTCTTTGCTCCATGTAGCCTGTGCAAGATATATTCAAGTAATAAAACACACTTCTGATACTAACCCTCCTATACAGGCTCTATGATGACAGATTTTAGTTTTGACAATGCAGAGAGGTCTCTGTACAGGCTAGCGTTCCTCTTCCATTTTCCTTACAGAGGCTTTTGCTGGTTATTTTCTACTGTTTATTTGTTTGTTTGAACTGAAAGGCTTTTGATACCGGCTTCAGCAGAATTTGGTCATGATGTGCATCCTACGGTCCCAGATTTGGCATCCAGCACAAAACAGACCCTATTCCAACCTAGTGCCGTGCATCAACCGAAACAGCCTTTCATTTCAGTCTCCCTGCAATTTAAATTGGCTACACATGATCTGTAAACAGCTTCAATCTTCAAGCTTCACACTGTATCTTACAGCATTTAGCCCCCCTGGGTGGCAGGTGCCTCTTTGACATACCTCTCTTGAGGATGTTAAACACAGACTTTAAAATTGGAATTTCTAGCAAGTGTGAAAGGCAAGATATTCCTGAAATAACTTGAAAATCTGAAGTTAAGAGGGAAAAAGTCCGTTAGCAAGTTGAAGCCTTTATCTACGAGAGGCTTTTAGCACTTTATCTAATCTAATTTGTATTTAATAAGACAGGTGTTTCCAAACAGTGCATCCACAATCCCCGTTAAGAACCCCTGTGAATGAAATTAATTATTTTGTACTTTCTGCAGAGTTCAGTTTTATATCTTTAGATATTCTGCTTGAAATTTAGAGATAGTCCTGGTGTTGCTTTGCCTTGTAATGATGTCATTTCCACAGATAATTAATCCCATTGATTAATTCTATTTGTTACTCAGAGAGGCAGCTACGAGAAGAAATAACAATTTACGCCATTTTTATTTATGATCTTCCATTTACAACTCTATTATAGTTAGGTCGAAATAAAAAAGTTGCCCACAAAACCAAGAACAGGCTGTTGATTATGACCTGGGTCAAGAAGTTTTGCAAGTTGTTATTTATGCACTGAATCTTAACCAAGGGTTGGAGGTAAAGTATACTTTAAGTCATATTCAAACATGAGTAAAGGTTTGAGGATGCCATTGGTTTGACAGGCAAAATAAATGATTATACACTCATTTTAGGTTTAAAATATCTGGGGACACAGACAGTTTTCACATTTCCTTTTAATATCCTATTTATTTCACTGGAGGTTCATCTCTCTCCCATGTGGTATTGCTGGCTATAAATATGTAAAGATCACCTCCGTCCTTGGCTTTACCCTCACCTTTTATCACAACTACACTCCAAATAACACTGAAAGACAAAACAATGTCACACAGTTGTGACACCAGATGTTACGAGTCTATTCCTAGCCAGTGGGGGAGCACGTAGAAGCCATGTGAGGGGTTGGGCTGATCATCTTCTTTGCCTAGTAAGTACTGGTGAAGGTAGTGGAGAAAAAATAATGAAAATAGAAGCATGGGAGCCAGTCTTTCACACCCACAAGGGAATTAACTGTACCATCACCTATAGTACTGTCTTTTTTTTTTTTAAATTTGATAAGCAGTACTGTGCATTTCCAGACATACACCTTTGCCAGTGCCTCCATTTGAGTTTTCCTTTCCGTCAGCTCTCTGAAAACTGCATCAGTTCTACTCTTACCTTAGGTCAATATTAAAACTAAAGTGTTATAGTAAGTTTCTGTTTGGCAGGGTCAATAGTATTGATCCGTGCAGATATAAAATCCTACAGGTTGAGGTAGTGCCTTTTTGTTGACACCTTGAGTTTTAAATTTAGGGGTAGGACTAATTCCAGCCTCAAGACATGTTAGAAAGACAAAGGGGGAAGATGAAAAGCATCTCAATGACTACAATTTAGCTTTGGTAATAGTCTCATCCCATGAAACAATATTGGAAACGTTCTCTACCTTTTGTCTTTGGTTCACCTGTGCTCAACATTTATATTAAATTGTCTTTCTTACAAGCTGAGATTTTAAAGGAGAATCTTTTATTCGTTATTTATTCTCAGTCTTGTGAGCCATAGTGAAACCAGGAAAAGCTGCAAACAAACAAAATTCCTGATGTTACAATAACGCTTTGAACTAACCAAGTTAGCTCAGATCACGTAGTTGAAAGACAACCACACAAATCTAAAGCCAACTAAGTTTCCCACTGCATCCCTGTGAACTGGGCACGATTACGGGTGTTGTGGACTCCAACTATAAGACAAAGTGTCCACGGATATCTTTGTCACGGGCCCTGTGTGCCAACTGTCTGAATGAAAACAAGCTCTGCTCATATCGGTACACACACACGGCTAGAGCACAGCGCTGTGATACGTAACCGTAACTGTTCCACAAACTTGGCCTTCATTTGAGCAAATACTGTAGCACTTTATGCAAGTCTCCAGTTCACCCAGCAGCCCGCTTCACAGCAAAGCACTTGGTATCTGCAGCTGCTCAAATTTTTTTTACAGAATCATAGAATCATTAAGGTTGGAAAAGACCTCTAAGATCATCGAGTCCAACTGTCGACCCAACACCACCATGCCCCCTAAACCATGTCCCTAAGCGCCACATCTACATGTCTTTTAAATACCTCCAGGGATGGTGACTCAACCACTGCCCTGGGCAGCCTGTTCCAATGTTTAGCCACTCTTTCAGTAAAGACATTTTTCCTCACGTCCAATCTAAACCTCCCCTGGCACAAGCATTCCCCCCAACCTCTAAAGGGAGCTGTACTGCAAAGGGAGAGCATCCTGCACTCCAACAGGGTGCTGCTGCAAAGAGGTAATTTTTTTTTTTGAGCTGCTATTGGAAATCCAACTATGAACTTCAAGTCTTCAAATCTGTTTTCTACTTTAAGCATGATGGAGGAAGAGAGCTGCTTCAGAGCATTTACAGCCATAACAGAAACAGGTTTTTACAGACATTATGCTGTGTCATCCTAAGCCAGGGAGGCGTGAGAAAGCTGTGGAAAAGATGCACTTTATCACATGTGAGAAGGACACAGCTACTGACTAACTAAAAAAAGCCAGATTCCATCTCTCCAGTTAGTCGGACTAATCTAACACTTCAGTGAGCCCCTAACTGGAACTACAAATAGCCCAAATATAATGCAGGAAATAAAAAACAAAGATTCACCTAAAGCCAAAACAGTACATGGTGGCAGACAAAATGCATTACATGATGTGATTACACGTCTGTAAGAAAAGAAATTCTGTGTCTCGACACAAATTATTAAGACCTCAGGCCAATTTTCAAGAGCTGTGCGGTGCACGGCTGCAGACAGACGTGCAAGAATAGGACAAAAAATATGCCCCTGCTGACTGAGCCCCGTCAGCAGTTCCAGTGCAGCATCACAGAGCTCACGGGGGGGTGGATGTAATCTGCAGAAGACACAATAAATAGGGAGGATTTGCGTGACGCTGCCATGTATTGCCCCAGGACACGAGATCTATTTGCAGAGGTCCTGCAGGGTGAACTCCGCAGGGCTGGGCAGAACCCCAAACTAGAACTGCATCCCACAAGGTTTTCCTGTCTTTTCTATCCGACACAGGAATTGGAAGAGACAGCTTGAATAACAGTGCCGTCTCTCCTCTGAAAGCCTCTGCTTTTCTATTAGTAATTTCTTGCATTTTTGAACTTGCTCTCATCATGAAATGCAAATGAACATAGTGCTACGTCTACGCCACTGACTGAAGAAAGCCATCCCCATCCCCGTTCAGCCGCCGAAGTTTTTAAAGGCTCCTTACCCTGCCCATGCTGCCTGAGGAAACTTTTCTTTAAAAGACATTTTGGCACTCTCTCCCCCTCATATCACTCATTTTTTAAAGTCTTTTTTGACCTGACAATGCAGGTTACTAAAAGTCTTTTGAGATGTCTCCTCTATCAATCTGCAGAAGTTCACACTAAGATCTCACAACCAGCATTACTGAAACCTAAACTAGGAGACTTCCCTTTCTCCTTTATTCCCCTACCTGTTCATCAAGATCTCCTGCAAGAAAAAGTGAGTACAGCTGGCTAGACCTAAAATGACCCACTTCACATTCTTTTCTCAATTTGAACAGGTAACAACAATGAAAGGCAAAACTTGCATTAACAAGAAAATATCCTCCACTGTTATTTGCGTGGAACAAATTATATACCATTTTCTTTTACGGAAAAAAAAAAGTATATTTGCAGCAGAAACTACTTTTACTAGGATTACATTACAGCAAACTAGAAGAATGTTGTACTTTTGACTGCGATCCTTTCTCCCAACATATTTATTTCTGTATGTAACACATTAAAACGGGTAAAAGAAAAGTATACACCATTGGAGAACAGTCTGAAGCATATGGAAACAAAAATTAATGGGTACAACTACACGGGACTCTGTCCCACCTCCACCACTTCACTTCTTAAAACAAAACACAACAAAACACAAACAAACCAAAAACCCACTCCCTATCTCCTCAGGAAGAGCCGCCAACCTGCAAGTTATCATGGAGCAGGTTCTCGGCTGATTTCCAGCCCAGGGTATGGATATTTTGAGGGCCCAGACAGGTTCCTCTCTGAATTGTGCCTTGGAATCAGTGAAAGTTCAGTGTAGCGATTTTGATGAAAACACTGTGAGCTCAGGCCGACATTTTTCTATAAAATGCTTTCACTGGAAAATACTCATGTCACTCTACCTGCAACAACTATCACAATATCTCCTCAGTATTATGCGTAAAATATCAATGTGATTTGTTTCTAACACCAACTAAACACATTTAATATGATACAATTACTTTGTGCACAACTATTTAAAGCCCAATTTAGTTGTGCATCTATACTGCACAGATTTTTTCAAATACGAGAAATGTGTTCACTCGTACACTTCATGCCACACTGACAACTCACTGAGTAATGTCAACCCCAAGATGCGTTTTCTAGTCCAATTATGCTATAGGGGCACATTTGAGCATGATGCATAATATGAAGAAGATACACACGTAAATCCCATTATTGTTAATGGAAACTATGTGCATTGCACCTCCCACACACTGTTTAAAAAACTGTGCCCCACAGAATAATTTTAAATAACTCATATTCTACACAGTATGAACCTGTTATCTAAAAACTCTTCCTTTGCCTACTCTATTATAAAGGGAGACAGTTTACAAAGAATGAGCCTTACAGCTTCAGTCCCTTTAAGTTTCTAGCCTTTTCTTTTGAATACTAAAAATGTAAAGCAGTCTGTATCATTCAAATAATCTAATTTTCCAATCCACCTTCATTAACATTGCTGGCTGAAGCCAATTACAAATGCCTTAAGGCTTACAGCCTCATAAGCATAGTGTGACAGGTCAAATTTTATTGTTTGCTCCATCCATCATTACTGACACAGTAATTCAAAGTACACAAGGCACAGTCTACTCGCTGCTGCTTCTTTCTCCCTGTGTACCTGCTGTAATTTTAATGTAGAAGCTTTTATTAATAAAAGTACATCGTCTTCTGTCATTCAGTGCTGGCTTCTTCCACACATGTGAAAAGAAAAAGCCCCAAGTTAACGCTTTTCTTCTAGCAGTATTTAACGTCCTCTCCTTTGGGGTAATGTGCCCAAGCAAATCATCGCTGATAAATCTAACACAATGTGGTAATGAGAACTTAAAAAAAGAAAAAGAAAAAAAGAATTCAGCCACAGAACAACTAACACCAGGAAAAAAACTAAAAAACCTTTGGAGTGATCTAGAGAACTAACCAAGATGTTCATTTACTGTGTAAAACATGGCTGATAGGCCTACATCTTCTAGCCTAAAGATGGGCACGTACCTTCATTTTTCAAGACACTAATGAGATGCAATTTCATTTAATTCAGTAAGACTTCAGCACATCTATTTAAAAACATTCCCTAGAAAAAGGTTGTTTTTCTGAGTTTTTGGAACACTGAGCAGCCAACAGTGGGAATGTTACATACTCAGACTTCTAATTATTGGCAGTAATTACCTGGGTGCCTAAATAAAAACGTTGCCTTCAACACTGTAGAAGCTCGTAAATGGGAAAGGGTGTGTGTGGGGAAAATCAGCGACATTCTAAACATTATTTCATCCCTCCAAAAAAAGCATATACGGGCAAATCAGAAAAGCATAGGGAGCAAGCATTTCCTGCAATGAGTTGCCCTTCTTCAGCACTGGTCTTTGCTAGGTAAAAAAAGTCTGTCCCCTCGCTTTTTAAAGCAAAAAAACCAAACCACCACCCAAAAAAACCCCACAACACCAAAACCACCACAAAACACCAAAACCAGAAAGAAACAAGAATCTAGGTTAAATTATTTTACCATGCTACAAATTGAATGTTTTGGGATTTTGTTACAGCATTCTTTGACAATACCTCGGCAAAGAGTATTTTAGACACGTATGACTCACCCACACACACCATCCCCCACGCCCCCTTCATAGGGTTTTTTTTTGGGGGGGAGGTGGTAATCTGGTAACAAGTGACGTGGAAAGATGAGGAGCTGCATTATCATATGGCAGGTCTAATTAACTAAGAGTTGTAGAGACTTTTAGTGAGTAACATGAAATTAATACATGCAATTTAAGGAAAATACGTTTAAGTGAATCCTATCAATTGAATTCTAGTCAATTTAAATGAATGCAATAAAAAAAAAAAAAGGCACAAAACCCCCCACAACAGTGTACTTCTTTTGTTTCACTTATTTAGAGTTTATTATCTTGTGGGAGCACTGGTGAAACTCAAGACAGCAACCACAAAACCCTCCACTTCTGCAGCACCAAACAAAAATGAGCTCTTTCCATTGCTTCACAGAGCTGTACAAGTATTATCAGAGCCAACTGGGAAAACTGGCTTGTAAGGAATTTAAGGGAGTTGGGTGTGAGAGAAGGAACCTTAATGCTGCCTGAAACTTCATCTCTTCCTGTCACTCAGTGATGGTGCACGTTTGTTGGAAATCTGAGGGTTATTTTGTTCTGCACAGGTTTATGGCCTCAAGTTGCGCCAGGGGAGGTTTAGATTGGACGTGAGGAAAAATGTCTTTACTGAAAGAGTGGTTAAACATTGGAACAGGCTGCCCAGGGAAGTGGTGGAGTCCCCATCCCTGGAGGTATTTAAAAGACGAGTAGATGAGGCACTTAGGGACATGGTTTAGTGGGCATGGTGGTGTTGGGTCGATGGTTGGACTCGATGATCTTAGAGGTCTTTTCCAACCTCAATGATTCTATGATTCTAGGTTCTTACACTGCATTTCCCAGCATGGTATTTATACATCAACACAGCAGCTACATATCGAGAAGGGTGGGGTTTTTTTGGTTTTTTTTGTTTTTTAGAGAGTTTAGAGCAGTGTTTTCTATATACTCAAGTTACCAAAATAGTATGACGAATGAATTACCACTTGCAGTAACTTGCCTAATAGAGACATTTTATTGCAATTTCCCCCAGATTCTGTGGGCTTAACTTGGTAATTAAAACATTCACCTTTGACAAGCCTTAATTATGGTAAAACAACAGATCCTGGAATTAAAGAAAAAAATACGGATTTAGAAACTGACAAAATACGTGAATCACAAAGAACCCAGTCTGTGCAAAGCCAAATTGTTTTGGACTGAGCAATGTTAGAATATGGAGAAACAAACTAAAAATATCCTTTCCCTGCTAGGCAAGGTTACAGAAAGGAGCTGAACATTGCCATGCCCCAATTAGAGCAACTTGTTAACCCGTAGTTGTTAGAACTTGGAGGTACAGCTTTGGATAAATTTTGCTTTCTGTCAGGACCTTTTGCTCACTGGCCCCAGTAGAATCAAAGCGGTAGGAATTTTAACTAATCTCTCTTAAAAGAAATTATACCAAGGAAGAACAAAACCAGGTCGCGAGCCATCTAACTCTGTCCCCAGAACACCTCCAAGATTTCTCTGTCCTGCCTTTATGCAGGATATGAGAGATCACCAGCCTCCAGCAGAACCAAAGCAACCCCCTTCTCTTTCCAACACTGACCAGCGCCTTTAACAGAGTTTTAGGTAGCCGGTATCAACAATCAGTATCAATGAACATCAATCAATCAACAAAACAATCAGTATCAGATCAGAATCAAGAGGATTCTTCATGAGATTAAAAAGATTTCTTGTCTTCTTTTTTTTTTTTTTTTTGCCAATCTGTGTTTGCAGAACTGCGTTAAGGAAGGCTCCTTCTCCAAAGACTAAAGGGATAGCAACAAGCAGTGTCTGAAAGAACATCACGCCTTGGGCCACAGCAATTTCTCATTAATTCATAGAATCTCAAACCTGGCAATATAACAAAGCAGCTGTTTACCATGTAAAAACTGCCCAGAGCTCTTCAGTTTTTCCTCTAGCTGTTGATTCACTGCAGAAGCCTCTATTTTAGCTGTTCTCACAATTCATACTATGCCAGGTGAAAAATCCTGCAGACATGTATATATATTCATGGGGTTTAGCTGGGAAGCTGTCAAAAGTAGCCACAATGCACTGATCAGTGGTTATGCAGTCCTAGTTTTTCCCCAGTTCGGATATAAAATCGGTAGAGGATTGTTTGGGATTTTGAATTTACTGTTTTGACACCACTGAAAAGCAAAAGTTTCTCCACTTCAACATAAAACTAAATGGGATTTGAAAAGAAGCTCAGGAATTTGCCGAATTGCATGGTTATTTGAACAGCGTTCAAAAGTTATAGTTCCCAGCTCCCTCAGGGTTTAACAAAGGTTACCCTGACCAGGGGAAAGCACGGATCTCTTTTTCTGGATTGGTTATTTGTGGCCAAGACGCCCCTGACAGGTAGCGCAGGAAAGAACATAGGAGGTAGAAAGACATTTTTTTAGTACATTAATTGACCAAAAGATAAATGTCGTTCTTTAAGCATATGCAAAAATACCCCTTAGACATCAACTATGTTAACATATTGGCATGGATTGTAAGATACACAAGGCTCGAGATCTACCTCATTCCCGATTCTCTGCTCATTCCTTGAGACCACGCAGAGAAAAGAACCGTATAAACAACAGGACATCTTTAGGATAAACAGCACTTCATCAAGTCACGTTGCTCACCTCATGCTTCAAGCCAAATAAACTGTGCAGCTGCAGTAGGCACGGTGCAGAGCTCTAGGTGGTTTGCTTTCCGAGAGACAACGTTTATTATTTAGGACTTGATTATGCAATAACAGCTTCGCATAGCTTTTGGATTACAAGACTCACTGGCCCAGACTACAGGCTGAGGGAACATCTACCTTGCTGGGAATGCAGCAGCCAGATGTGCCCGAGTCAAACGAGCAATCTGCAAAGGTACTTGGCCTTAGGCAAATTCCAGCTCTCCCACAGTCCTCCGGAGTTTCCCTTTTGTTATTTGTGAAAATAAAGTCAGTAATGCTGAAAGCCTCATGCCAGATGTATTGCTACAGTTAGGAAGCCCCCTGCAACAAAATGAATCAAATAATGAAACAGGAATGAATGTTGAAAACCTACTACTGGAATAAGGAAGTAGTAACAACTCCGTAAAGTATTTTTCCTGTAGAAAACTCCATCAGAACAGTCACATCCCATGAAACCTATCGATTTCCACAGAAAGATACTTCAATACACCACTAAAAATCCTGACCAGCTTGATCAGAACACTCCAGGAAACCTAGCAATGGTGCTGTCCTGTCTTGTTACAGACACATTTGATTTAACACAAGCAAACAACAACAACATCATCACAGCCCCGCAAACCCCTAAATCATTCAAGCTTTTTTCATCATGACTTTAAAGTAGTTTTCCTTAATAAAATACTGGGAGGAGAGCCTAGATCTTTCCAAACTGCCAACGAGGAAAACGCGAATTGCCCAGCGTCACAACGTAGGTCAGTGGAAGACCTGGGTAACGTACCAGATCTACCATGTACAGGTTCAGGCCACGACAGACTACGTCAGGCCTAGACTCTGAACTCAGAGTAAAGAACTGAGTTCATAGATTAAAAAGAAGAAAGACGACGATGAAGAAAAAGAGGAGGGGGAGAGAAAAGAATAATTTATTCCTCTCACCAATAATCTCTAAAATTTGTACAGGGAGCAAACACATAAGGCTGATATAATTTTCTTCTCCATGGATTTCTTTAACCATACCCTAAGTTGTCTCACTCTTTCTGTCTTTCCTCCCCCACCCCCACATCTTTCCTTAATCTTCCCTTACAAAACCAAACCAAAGCTAAAAGGTAACACCAAATTTAATCCAGTTCTTCATCTAACTGAGGACAGGACAGGTCTTAACGCTTGCTAAACCTCTGCTGAGTATCTTGTCCTCCATCAGGAATGGCATTCGCTGTGTTACCGGAACGCTGGAGTCATCCCTTAGACAAACCACAGACAGGGAAAGCTGTACAAAGCCACAGCTGGATAACAGC
Organism: Aptenodytes forsteri; assembly: GCF_000699145.1. Taxonomy (NCBI): domain Eukaryota; kingdom Metazoa; phylum Chordata; class Aves; order Sphenisciformes; family Spheniscidae; genus Aptenodytes; species Aptenodytes forsteri. Next base: position 14,925,657 of record NW_008796044.1, read on the forward strand.
ACCCCACACCTAGAGGGCAGGTAATCCAGCCGATAGTTGGATTATGAAAACCCAAACCGTGTTGCACTAAATACTCAACACTTGGACACTTTAACAAATATTTGTTAATTGTGCTTCTGAATACAGACTCCTCCTAATTAAACATAGCAGCCCTCCCATTGCGCACATTTAACTAATAGTGTCTCGTTATTTTGGTCATTATTTTTTCTCCTGTTTCAAGATTGTTGGAAGACTATTGCCTTGCACATCCCTGAATATCAAATTTGTTACCTAATGTTATGACAACAGGAGGTGATTTTTCCATTTTCAAAACAAAAAGAGACATGATCACGGACTTAATTAGTTTGCAATGATTTAATTAAAATTTGCAGAACAACAACGTACCTAATTAGAAGCACAATAATTATACCAATGTACCTTTCCATCTTTGAAGGGACCGTTAGTCATTGAGGTAGTATGTTTTGTAATTTAAGATCATCCTTATTTTTGTTTTCTGATTAGTTAAGTGCAGTCATCATCATGTTCAGGTAATTGCTTTATTAAGTAGCTTAATTAAACTTCCTGTAAAACTGCCAGCTACAGAGTTATTCTTCTTAATGTGTTGCTGACAAAAACATTAACTAATTACATAGCGCTCTTTACAGGGCTTACTTACCTCACAAGCTTAATTCATTAGTACTTTAAAGAGCTTTGAAAACTCTGACTGCAATATACTATGGAAGTGCTTTGTATTATCAGAGTATTAAATAGAGCTGTTATTGCCAGGAAACAGCAATTTCTCTTTACAGAGTTTTATAATAAGGGAGAGAGCATGTGCATTTTAAAACATCCACATTTCAAGTGGTAACTAGAGACTCAGTGAAATTTCTGACAAACCTAAAGCCTACAAAGTTCAAAGTTAACAGGAAAGGGTGATAGAGAGTTTCTAAAGTTTCCAGAATAACAACAAAATTATGCAAGTCCAAAAAAATGCTAGGAATGATTGCTGGAAACAGGGTATGAATAGGTACAGGCCACATTTTACATTCCTGTTCAAATTTCACAACGCACAAGCACTTAGTTATTGGTGCAACTAAAGAATCCCACCACGCGGTAGAACTAGTCTGTCATCTGGAAAACAAAACAGGAACAAAAAACCCACCACACATCACAACCAAACATCTTCATCCCCTTCAACTTTAGCACTTCTGTGAAGCAGATAAAATAACCCAGATCAACAACGGAGACAAGTTTTGAAGACACTTCAGAAAAAGAACCAGAAGGGTTTAATGCCTGAAGGGTGGCAAGACTTTCTAGCGGTACAACTCCCCTATATGAAGCTAAATCCACTTAAGATCCACTAAAGTACTCAGCACCTGTGTCTCCTATTGTGATAGTTTGGGTGACATTTTTAAATCCCTTGTAGCACAAGATCTGGGCATGGACTTCTCCTCATTTTCAATACTTGCCCATTTACCTTTGTGTTGAAAACTAATACCTTTGAGTATTTTCCAGTGGAAGGTGAAAAAGATAGTTTCTTTTGACTAGCCCTCAAATTAGTCGAGACGCTGAAGACTTCTATGTATTTGATGGAACTGAGAGAGCAAGTTAAAAATCCCAAGCCTCTATCTAAATCCACCAGTAAGCTTAAACGTGGGAGTTAGTTTATTTTTTTTTTTCCTATGAGCCTCATATTATTGAGTGCTTTGGGTTGATCGCTCTCCCCAGTTTTATCAAGAAGTTCTTGCCTCTAGGTCTACTATGTCTTTCTTCATGAAGAAAGTTTCACTTATTAAAAAATGAAGTTGGTTTTGATGAAAAGCCAGAAAACCTCAAGGGAGTCTGCTGCACTGACTTCCTGAGGATGCCTGGACCCGCCGTGAACCCAACATGTTAACCTGAGCAAGGATCCATGATTCTGTTTCACTCTTTTTTACCCACAGTATCAGTTACTGAGCATCTCCCGAGATGTCCAGGCATACCACCACATTGCAGTAATGGTCCTCAGGAATATGCTACATAGCCCATATTTCTGCTGGGCCAATAACATTTCCTCTGCTGCTCTGCAAACAGCTGCCTTCAGAGAATCCTAATCCCTTATAACGGAGGTGGATGGGCACAGTCAGTTCCCAGAATCACCAGCACTATAATTAACAAAAGCAAAATGCTTTCTTTCAAAATGCAATCTCTGCAGAAAGCGCTAGAACAAAGAGCGTAACAGTCTGAGGATTATCACACAGTGCAAACCAGCAAATGATAATGCTATTTTGCCACATAGCCTTTATGAATGGAAGATTTTTATTATCCAGTCAGGAATAACTAAGACATCACTTAAAAGAAAAACAATTAAAAATGCATTTTATGTTACTTTTCTGGAGTCGAATCCTTAAAGATCTCTTTTTATGAAAATTTCAAGAAAACAAATCAAAGTCCTCTGTATTCCACAAGCTCTACTGAGCATCATTCCAGATCAAGTTCTGCAGTCTTAATTTTGCTTTCAGGTCTGAAACCAAACTTTGAACAGGTAGAAACTAAAAATGCCAAGCAGTGATATAAGGAATACTCAGGACCTGTTTAAGAAGAAATTTCAACCCGAGTCAGAGAGTTGAAATGGAAAAGAAATAAGCTCCTTTCTTAAAGAGCAGTACTTTGATGAAGTGAGTATGTTAGCTCCATTATCAGCTTGCCTTATCTAAAGATACGGATGCCTCCACTTTTGCATGAGAATTCAAGAACCACATTAGCTCCGCCCCACGATCCCTCAGCCTAGTATCCTGCCAAGTTGCGGACCCTCAAAAGTAAGAAAACTGCAGAAGAGTAAAAGAAAGAGCAAATTAGAAACAGAACAAATCAGTCCTGCTAAACTACACCAATCATCCCAGCTTCTGGTAATCACTGGCTTAGGGACTCAGTGTGCTAGAGGTTTACCAGCCTGCAGTGGATCCGTTCTCCATGGATTTATATAAATCCCATTTATATCTTTGGCCTGCAGAATACTGTGCTGCAGTGAATTTCACAATTTTATTTTGAGCTGAAAAAATAAAAATACTGTCTTTGCTTTGAAACTACTGATTTATAATTTCATTAGATCTTCTTTTATGAAGTACAACATTCCTTTTCCAATGTTAGTCATGATTTCATATAAAGTCATGCTGAAGTGTTCTAGTTAATTCTGTGCTTCCTTGCAGGTTCCACATCTCTTACAGCCATTGCTGCCCTTCTCTGAGCACTTCCTAGTTCTACCATGTCAGCTTTGAGATGAAGTGATGATAACCGAAGGCAATGAGAAGTCCAGACATTTACAGAGAAACATAATCATGTTTTGTGCTTGTTCTCAATTCCTTTTTTAACACTTTATTTGCATTTTTGCCTGGCAGTGACCATTACAACGTCTTCTGAGAAACAGCCAGAATTATTCTAAGATCAAGTGGCTAAATGAGCGCCTGTGATACGTATAGTTGGTTATTTTCTCTTTATGTAAATTACTGTGCATTTATTGACACCCAAGTTCCATCTGCATTTTATCAGTCAGTTACACTTCTGCAGTGTCATTTCCTTTTCATTCATTTTTACCTCCGCTAACAGTTCTAAGTATGGAAAGAGCAATCCCCGCTACAAACATTACTGATGGCATTGAACGGTAGCCCCCAGTCATTAGCGAAATGCTTCGATGCTGCTCTGCCAGGCCATGAACTATAAGCCCAAACCCTGCCTCCTGCCAAACCCCCTGCTGTGCTGGCAGGAAAAGGCAAAAATCTAACTGAGCCAGGGTGGATCAAAATGCTGGTGCGTGTGGGTATACCGCCCGCCCGCCTGTGTCAGTAGATGGCCAATATACAATTTCACAAGACCTTTTTCCCCTGAAATGTAGTGGCTGCTCTCCATCTTTTGTTTACAAGCTTAGCAAGAATCCTTTCCTTTGCCCAGCGTATCATTCCATGCTCACAAAGCAGCTGATGCAGAGCCAGATGCGAATACATACACACAAATGCAAAGCGGCGTGGTATTTGCCCACACTCGAACGTCCACCTTTTTGCATTTTCACAGTCAATACTGGAACATGCCAGCATTGCAGTGCCAGAAATAATACTTGTCAGCAGCACTGCATATGAAAGAAAATTACCAAAGAAAAGCTTTGATTTTAGTGACTTCAGGGCAAGACAGAGGTATCACATTATCTGGTGAAAACTAATGGTGAGTTTGAGGGAAGCAGTTGTATTCTCTTCATAGAATATATCAGAAACCCATGATCATTACTGACCATAAAAATGTTATTTGTTAGGACATTAAAATATACCATTTAGTTTTAATGCTCTGCCTAAAGTATTTTCACCTTATTTACCAAAATTTGTCTTTGGAAAAAAAAACCCTAAAAAAAAAATCAACGAAGCAGAGCTTTTAGAAGAAGTTGTAGAGAGCCCATGATGTTCTACGGGTTACCGTAATAATACACTCACAGATTTACAGTGTACTGTATACAGCAAAGAATAATAGTACTGCTATAAGCATCTCCTTGATACCGCGTAAAGGTTGAGCAGAGATGTATCCTCCCGCTAGGACTGGATGTTACAGAAGGATTACCAGTCAGCATGACACTGGAGGAGCCCTCAATCAGAAAAAAAAAAAAAATTTAGAAAAAGTAGCTACAAATATGCAATGTGACAGGCAATCGCTCCTGTGGAACAGTACTCAGAAAGCAACGAGACCCTACCTTCCCCAGGCAGTGGTAGAGAACGCGGGCAAAATTTGTGGAAAAGAAGATGCTGCACTTGAAAGACCAACAAGACACTGTAATTGTCAATTGCTAGGACAGGAGCAATTGATAGTTGAACACAAAATAAATGAGGATGAGACAAAGTTGCCTCAGAATAAATCTTCTAAGAGTCTCCTTTAAAAAAAAAAACCAAACCACTCAAAGAGAGGCAACTTCTGGGAGGTATGTCTTTCACACTCAAGCATGTCAGCAACAGGAATCGTTTGATATCTTCATTATAGTTGTCAGGCTCACACCGTAGTCACAATAGCTTGGTGAATTTATGACATTGGCAGAATTTCTGATGAAAACCATTTGGATCTTATGGTAAGAAACATAGAAGGTCAAAAAAGACTCAGAGCTAACAGGGACGCGGATAGGATGCACAGAAATTAGTTCAATAGGATGACTGAATATGCAATGAGAGCTATTTACTACAGAATATCTTATATACTCTCAAGAGTTCAGACAGAAAAATTTGTTTTCAAAACGAGACCAATTTTAATCCTAAATACCAATGCAAAATTACTGTATTACATATTCCTAGAGAGTATTAAAGAGACTAGCTTGTTTAACAGGCAACTTGGAGCCCTTTTTCTGTAGTCTGTGTGTACAAGGATGAGAGAGTTTCTGCTGATTTGCTCCTTTGGCCATGCAAATCCTTCATCCAGAACAGAAGAGAGGCTTAAATGAATGAGCCATGGCACCATTTTAATATTTGTGTCCATTAATGGATGAAGAATTCAAGCTGTCTAGCTGAGAAGAGAACGCAGCTGCAATATCATCATTGCTGTTACATCACAGCAGAGAATTTTTTCCCCTGATCACTGTGTCTTCCTGGATTTTTGGAGGGCTATTTTTGGATTTTAAAGGGTAGTTTCACTGGCTGTCAAATCTTACCTTGCGTGCAGGAAGAGAAGAAAACCTTAGGGGTATGCCCTAAACATGACTTCCAGCGCCTGAAGTGCTGTTTATGGAACATGTATCTGAGACATGGAAGGCTTTATTTGATAATGGGAGATCTGGTCTGTTGAATGGCTGTGAAGCCAGTTTCCTTCACTGAATCAGCCCTAAGGCGATCATATTTTCAGTACAACAATGAGCCCATTTATCCCCACTGAGTTATGGGATTTTTTTTTTTTTTCAAATGGTACCATATATGCTGCATCTGGCACACAAGCATATTAAAACTGTGGTTTAAATGAATTTTAATACGTTACCCATGCAGCCCTGGAAACAAAAAAAAATAATCAGAAAAAATAAAATATCTATCACAGAACAAAGACACTGCCAAGTTGTTTTACCATTTGGAAATCAAATCTTAAAAACAAGAACTATCCCAAAATCCTCTTGTCCGAACAAGCCAATCTGATCAAGTGAATTTTTTCTGTTGCATCATCAATATTGAAAGTGTTCTACTTCATTAGCAAGAACGAGCTATTTAGAGAAACATGAATCATGAAAGTCATAAGATTCTGATTTGTCATTGTGATTTGCTGTTTGTCAAATATGTAAAAATCTATATTTATCAGCACTTTTTACACAGAAATATACCAAGAACTAAAGTAGACTCTAATTTAATACTGCCTGTTAATGAAAGCTATTTCATCTTTGTACCAAAGCCTGGACGACCACGACTGACAGGATTTCAGCTCGCAAGCAGAACTTGCCTTGGTAGTATATGTGTGTCCATCAGATCCACAGACAGCGTTGGCATGCGTCACGGGGCAAGGCTTGCACTTTATGATGTTAGCTGGTCCAGTCCAGTGCTTCTGGGCCAAGTTTCCTTTCTTTTGTCGAAGGCTATAAAATAAGAGACACCAGGTTTTTTTGAACATGCTTGTATAAAGCAGAAGAATCGAAAGCTTCTCTGAATAAAGCAAAGCTGGATTTTCAACACAGTATTAATTTAAAGTAAGTAAATTAAATGTAGCGCCTAACAATGTTTCTGTAATATGGCACATTACAGCAGTCAATCTGAAAGTCATAAATTAGTAGGCAGTCCTAGATTTACAATTCCTGGCAGCTTCATTTTGATTTATAACTACAAATGACTTCTCTTAAGAATACAGCATTTTCTTCAACTACACAGCGTTTCTGGTGAAGCAGGCAGGTAACGTTACATCAGGTTGTATTTAGAGACGTTTCCACCAGGCCTTCTCCAAGTTGCCAAGTTACTGTTAAGGTAGCAACAATTTTAAAAGAAAATTCTTTGGAAAACATTGCCATTTATATTATGCTTATAAAAATGTGTAAGTCACCGAACAACTTTGTCATTGTACGTGCAGTAGCCCTCTCTACGTGCCAGCTACCGAACAGCTGTTACTCTCAGATCAATCACAGTCCCCCTAGGAACGCTGTAACGTGACAGAGAGCATCTCCAAATCTACAAATGCATTTGTACCATGGGAGTGGCTGCAGTTGTCCTCAAGTCATGGACTAGTCAACTGTTGCATTAAAAATGTCTATGAAAAGACATCTGCTCCAAAAACTTATTGCAAAACATGTGCAACTGATTCTGATTAATAGCTCATTTTCCTGTCATAATGAACTACTTGACTGATACGACATTAAGTAATTATCACCAGCATACTGTTGTAAGCTGATTAAAAGTTTGCTTTAGAAGCCACAAGTCAATGTTACAATGGAGATTCATTTTGGCCATGTGTACTTGTCTTTCACTTGACAACATTTACAAAGGAAGGGAAGGCATTGCATCAGCTTTGCTGGAGACCGTTAAGAAAAATAACTGCCATCTGTTCTCATACCACAGGAAAAAAGATATGATATAACAGTTCAGCTAGAAATACATTTCAATGCGCCGCTGAATGACTTTATCACAGTTTTAGAAAAATATATACAGATATATTTCAAAGCAATTTCACTACAGCTTGCAATTTGCTACACAATACTGACTCTGATGTAATGACACATTCAGCTGCTAAAATAATACAAATTCCAGTCTTTCATCTCAGGTCTAGTTTTCTTCAAGTCTAACCTTTGTCACAGTGATGACTAGTACTATTGGGAAGCTTGTGTCCACAGAAGGAATCCAATCATGATATCATAAACTATGAAAATAGAAGCCTAGTACTAAAGACTAAATTCCCTTGTTATCTTGAAGACATTTTCTTAATGTACAGAGCAGCTTTTCCTCTTTCAGATGCATTCTGCCTTGCAGAGTTACCATTAAACCAGACGCTAAATTCTGCAGATGGGGGGTTGCTTGGCTCTGAACCCCCAAATACAACTCTGCAGACGCGCTCTCTTACGCTGGGGCTGTACAAACCATTTATTTAAGTTTTCCAGAGCGACTTTGACTTTTCTGCCGCCTCCTCACCTCCAACAATGCTTTGTTACTAAAATGTAATGATTATCTTATTTTCTGGAACTGTTTTGATTACAAGGCATTCCTTTTGTCTTTTCAGCTTGACAAGAAGATTTCCTCGTTCACTTTACTTACGGTCCTGCACTTCTAGAAACACACAAACTCAGAGTCAAAAATACGTTTGGATGTAGCACTGTAGATACTGATGAGCAGAGACTGGAGACAGATGTGAAAGGTGCTGTGCTTCTCCTTTGGAGACTGCAGAAGGATGGATCATGGTATGAAGCAGACCTTTTACCTTTTCACAGACTTCGATTTCCACAATCTCAAAAGACAGACCCTTGCCTATATGCAAAATTGTTAAGATGAAAGTTTTAGGATTAGTTAGAGGAAAAGAGCTAAGACATGCTAAACTTGAAGTGTATGATTTAGTGCCATCATCATCAAAGCCATTAGCCACAAAGCACGCAGGATGGAGATGAGCGACTGAACTAACGAGCACCTCATCAAAATTAAACGTAGATTGAAGTTCTTAGCTAGGCTGATGTCTAACAAATCACAGGATCTTGAAGCTCTGAGTGGCAAGTATAAAATACATTGTACGGCATTTGCGGACCAAACTACATTCCAGCATTTTACGCTACAACAAGAAGAGTCCACTCCGGACACGGCTGCTTGTCCCTCTCTGCGTAACCTTACACCCCCCCAGCTCTTAATTTATTTAATCCTGCCTTGGTCCCTTCAAAATTCATATTGCAAAGCCAGGAGCTAATAATGTTTTCCACTCCCCCATCCTCACTTCAAAAAAAAAAAAAAAAGAAGTAATTTAATTTGTCTATTTCAAGTCCTTTCAGCACCTCATCAAGCCTGGTGGCCCTTTCTATCACTTCACTGAGAGTGAAAAGAGCATGCACAGCCTTAGGCCTAAGCTGTGTTCTCGCTGCAGCTGCGTGGAAGCCAACAGCAAGCCACCCGCGTAAAGGCAGAGCCTCCCCCTCAGCGCGTAACTGTAATGGTTTCACCTGAACTTCATTTGCAGTGTTTCACTCACAGACGCCGAAAGTAACATTATCCCCCCCCCTTCATCTTCAGGATCTTCTTTTGATAATAAGAGCAAATTTATTCTCTCAAGGAGAGTATATTTAACAACAAGATGAATTCACAGTGGAGTACATCTCGAAGCATTTTATTCTTTTAAAGAGAAAGAGTTAGCAATTTTAGTAGCACTTCATATAACGTGCATAACAAGGCAGGGGATTGCTGCAAGAAACCTGCAGCAATCCTAACTTCTGCATGTGTGATTTAACTGGCAGCATAGTACAGCAGCCATTTTGGTTGCAAGACACAATTTGGGTTTCCAAAGTGAACATATTCTTTTCAAGCTACAGTTTTGTCAAAAACAATAGCACAAAACATCACTGTATTTGAAGCAAGGCAAAAATATTTTTTGTCAGCTTGGCCAAGTGAGCAATAGCTGAAAGTTTTAACTGGACACCCAGATTCCACACCCCCACCAAAAATATGGGCAAGCACCTATTTCCTAGGGAGAACATCTATTTTTCCCAAAAGTAAACGTGTTTTTCTGGAGTGATATTTTGAGAGGCTGGATAAGACTTTTGGAAGCTTTTCAATCCTATAACCCCTAACAACATATCAAACATCCAAACAAATTAAAACCTAGACAAGAATACTGGCTGCCGTAAGCAGACAGCCTGCAAATCCCTTCTCAATGGAAGTGCGCATTCACATATTCTGGGAACATGTTTTGCTATGCTAATCATCTTGTTTTAGAATAAATATGTCAGGAGCAAGGCAGGCCAAAGCAAATTAGGCCTTTTTTTTTTTTTTTTTTTTCTGGAAAA
>NW_008796044.1:14936825-14954964 GCF_000699145.1 Aptenodytes forsteri
TTATTGAGAAGACAATGATTGCTTAGCCCCTGTTCTGCACCTGATTTCTCCTGTTGATGGAGTCTCTAGGTGAAACTGCGGTGAATACAGTACAATATGACTAGGTGGTCTATAAAGACATGAAATTAAAAATGGGACCTTGTAAATTTGATACAGAATGTGTAAATCGAGAATATCAGTGTTTAACTTCGAGACAACAGCTTATCAGAAAACACGAGCATATTCTATTTTAATAAGCTGTATAATTTTGCTGCCTAAGATAATGACTATAACTCAGAAAAACAATTGAGAAATTATAATATAAATTAAAATGGCAAATTATATAAACTTTTTTTTGTTTCAATTAATATTTGTCCTATCACTGCCAGCTAGAAACAGCCAAAATAGCAACAGATCATATAAGCAAGACCAATTCTGTGCTTTTACGTAGTTACATTTGACCATCCAAGTGCAAATTCAATTGAAGCTGTAAATGAATTTTAATATTAATAAGAATAGAAAATGCACTAGAATTCAGACTTTTCATCCAGAAGAAAATTTACAACATTAACAGTATGTTACTCCTCTTCAAGACTGGTTATTCCCAAACGCACATACAGTAAATTAGCAGATTAAGCATTGATGGTTTTAGTGCAATTATAAATCAGGCTCCCCTGAATACATGTTGGCAGGCTATTATTTTGAAAGTCCTGCCAAAGGTTTGGGAGGAAGGAGACAGAAGTTCCTCCTTAGGACTCTAGAAAGTATTTAGTAATTTTATTGAACAAGGAAAAGACACTTCTTTACCCAAAGGAGATTTTGCTAGATGACTTTTCAAAGGTCTGCTGCAAATAACAGCAGAAAGTTTCTCAAAAAACAACAAACAAGTTACACAATTTCTTCTAACAGAAAGTGCCAGATAAACAGAAGAGTGAGATTGGTGCTGCCTCTTCTTGTTCTTGAAGTCACTGTTTCAGTGATGTTACACAAGCACAGAATTGGGCTCAATACACGCTGCAAATTGCTTGCAACGCTCACCTCTCTGTGTTTCTGCTACCTAAAATAATACAACTACTTACTTCAGGTCTTATCTGAATAGTATTGAGCTGGTCAGGAATTTTTTGTTAAAACAGGCCTTAACTACAAAATAATAACTCGACAAAACCAAATTATTTCATGGAGCTAAATTGGTGTTACTGAACTTTTAATGACATTGCCACTGGAGGTCTAGGTGGTGGTGTGCCAGTTTATCGCAGGCTGCAAGTGAGCTTGAGGTCCCAAGGTTGGGGCTTTGCAGATGCCTTGACGTGTAAAGTGCTACAGGGACAGAAGCTCTTGTTCCTATTTCCTCTGCTCTAAAGCCAGAAGTCTGAAAGCCTTCAGAGCTCTGGTCCTAGTTGGGCTGATTGCATGGAAGACCATCTCTTCCCAATGGTGTCTTCCAGAGACCTCTTCCATGCAGCAAAGGCGATCTCACCATCCTCAGGGTTTGCAGGTTCCCTGGAAGGCAGGTTGGAGTTAGGCACCCACATGTCGGCCCAGCTACTGCAAGGATTCTCCATATGACCTTGTCTTTAGGTGACTGTGAGTTATGTGCATTAATTTTCAATTACAGCTCACATGGAGACATTCCTCAAGATTAGGACTGACTTCATCCATCTTTCTTTCTTTCTAGACCTTATATCAAACCAAAATGCCGTATGTCACATATAACTACTTATCAATCAAGCCCTACTGAAATAAAATTTAAAAGTGCAGCGCACCAAAGCAGGTACCAGGTATTTGTGCTTCCTGAGAAGTTGGAAAGAGCTCTGACAGAGCAAACTTAAATGGTTTCCTGAAGCTGGAACAATTCACTGCGGAAAGAGTTTAAAATGTACTGCCTGTACCTTCTCTATGCCTTGTGCACAGTTTGTTCTTGTCTCCCTGAAGGAAGCTTATCACACCGAAGATAAACCCAGCCGTGCCTGGCTGTTTCTATCTTTCCTTTGCATAAGCTGTTTCTCTTGTTCTTGAGGAAAAGAATGACAGAGCTGAAACTTGCCAGTATAAATGGCAATACTCCCTCCTCTCTTCGTATCATTTTTGTATTCTGTTTATTAGCGCTAAGAGTTTGGCCTCATTTCTACAACCTTTCATATTTTTCACAAGAGCTGTATATACCTTGAGCCACCACCAGTCAAGTTATGTGAAGAAAACAGTCTACATATACTACCTGGAAAAAAAAGGATACTAAGCTTTTGAATTAGACATAGACTCCTTATTTAATACAAACACTGTAAAATGAGAACAGACATATGATTAGAGTAAGTTTTCCGCCTGGAATTTACACCTTCGCATACAAAGAATAATAGCATGCAGAGCTGCCTTGCATTTCGGCCTCATCCCATTGGACGTAGATACTACCCCTTTCCTTGATTTCATTATTCAAAGAAATAATTTCAACTATCTGATTGTACTAAGGCTGTTGATTACCTTCTCTTGCTGCCTTCATATCTGCTTCCTGACAGATCTGGCTTAGAAGAGCCATAAGAAAGAAAAGGCTTCTACACACTGTACTCTGGTAGATGTGCAAAGATTCTTCATGGGGCATGGTGGTGACTGGGGACCTTTCTTGCAGAATGAGGCTTCTTCAAGACTTTCTCCCACAGTAAATGGATACTCTACTTGCTTGCTGTTCTTTCAAACAATGACACTAATGAGATTCCATTGGGAATTAAATTTGTGCATTGCTGGAGAGCACCAGTAGCCACAGGACTATTCTCAGAAAGCAGGCTGTACTCAGAAGATAAGAGTTGGAGATGAAGAATTTAGGGAAGAGTGAAAAGGAAAATCTTGACTGTTGAGGTGAAAGCCTATCAGGTTTCATTCCAATGAAATGAAAAATAGGTATTTCCAAGGGAAGAGGAAGAGTCAAAGAAGAGTCAAGCCTCTGTTTCTTACCAACAGTAAGACAACAGTATAAAAATAAGCATGGGGGAAACAACGTACCAGGAGGAACTTGTCGGCTAGATATAGGGAAGGCTAAGTTTTGGCATAGCAATATGTTTTGCAAGAAAAAAATCCCGACACACTTTGCAGGGAAAATGCCCTGAAAATTCTTGCATGGATCCTACTAGGTCCAGCTAGCAACCAACTCTTGAAAGAGAATGAGGGGTCTTGGAGGCCAGGGTGCTCAAGGTTATTGGTTCAGCAGGATGAAGGAATCTTTTTATTTTTTATTTTCTTACGGGTTTTAAAGGAACGGAGGATTTGGAAAAGCTGACGTAGATTCCGAAGACCTAGAGGGTCAGAAAAACTGTCGTCTCTTAGACTGACCCATTCAATACAGCTGTTGCAGGTAATTCCTGAGATCTAGCAACACTGAGTCAGAGAACCCCCCCGAATGCATCTACTTGAGCAAGGCCGCTCAAACAACAGCAAGGTCTGTGTCTAAACAGCTACAATATGGCATTTAGATATGGATACTGTTAAAATGCCAAGACAACTAGTTCTGCACAATATCAGGATCTCTCAGTACAAGTCTCTTCTGAGACGTTAGTACCTGGCCTTACCTACTCCTGGACTAAAAATGGTAAGATTCTTTATTAAGGTCATTAGAGAAGCACATGGGTTTCTGCCTTTGGGCACTTTAATACATAAAAATGGGGTTTGAAAGGTCCCTTACATTCTTAGCTAGCAGATTATTGTGCTTACAGGCAATTTTTTTTTAATCTAAATTCTTAATGATTTGCAATTTTTAGACCTAATACATAAGCTCCACAGCTGCATAGATATGAAAACTGGCAAGGTACACAAAGGAAAAGAACCAAAACAAAAAATCCACACAAACATACAATCCCAGTGTTTTTAAAAGTCATTATGCTTTCCTGAATAAATAACACAGCTTCTAAACTCTGCTTGTTCTCATGAATTTTCATAAGAGAATTATTTTCCTTTTCATCGTTATTTTTATACTAACATAAAAAGGGATCTCAGACACCAAACTATGTAAAAGTAAAATGAAGTGCCGTGAATTTCCAAGGAGGAGGGGAGATAGCAGGAACTTCATAATTAAAGCTGAAATCTTCTCTACCGCTCCTCAGTTTGTAGCAATCTTCAGCAGCCACTTCTGAACCCTGGATTTTGCATGCTGTGTGAGATGCTGTAACTTGGCACAGAGTGCTTTAAGGTGAAGTGGGCAGCAAATGTAATACTTCTGTTGGCAATGGCTTTCTTTCCTTCCTTCTGTGACAGCCTACGTGTTTTTTTCCCCGTTACCAGAAAAGAATACTTTTTAAGAGGATGAAGGTACCTTTTCCCTGCCCAGGATCTGATTATTTTGATATTAAAATATTGTATTGATCGGGTCTGCCTCCTCCTGCCGGCGGAGCTTGCCAAGATCTCCGAGGAAGCTGAATTGCTGATGGCATGTGAGATTAATCTGAGCTGTCACATTTGTTTGGGAAGGAAAGCTGATCCTTGCTCACTATGCCCTGTTTTATGCAATTAGACAGCTTCAAAATTGTTTTCACCAAATCTGGCAGAGCAGTCATTTTCCACCATTTCCCTGCTACAGCTCGTATTTCTAGTTACAATGTCGAACCCTGGGCGGCTGTGTGGCTGTGCAAACAGAAAGGTGCAAGTTACTTAGTAAGGCTAAAAATCATGGCAGGTTTCTTGGCAGCATTTAATAACACCAGAAAGTTCCATCATGACTGATGAATCTCCCAGAAGCTGCAGACAGACAAGTTTTAAAATGGTCCTCATTCTCGGCCAAATGCAGGGGTCTGTCAAGTGTAACGCCATCAAAACCCCATGTCTCATGTCTCTCCAGACATTCAGCTGCTTGGCAGAATGAAACTGTTGGGACAAACTAGTGGGCTGAAATAGGTGGCAGACCCACATTGGGATTTTTATCAGCTCTGTGTCCTTCAGTATGGTTTATAACCCGGTCTTATTTATTCTAGCAATGGCAGTAGTTCAGTCACATGCAACACATTCCTTACTTCTACACTCCAAAAAGCCCTACTGCCCAAAAAGTGTGAGTTGGTTTTTTTTCTTTTCCTGAAGCAAAAAGGTTCAGAAATCTTACTGTCACTTTGCAACTGCAGGGGAAAAATCAACACCACCACCCCCTCCCCCCCCCCAACCAAGCATCCTTAGACAGCTCAGCTGCGTTCTGCTTCATTATGTTGATTTTGCTTTTCCTAAGGCAAATAACATGCAATCCTCACAAAAATTGACATATTGCTGGTAAGGATGAGAAAGTAAATGCATTTTAAAAAATATAGTAATAATTCTTGCCTTTAAGGCACTAAACCAAATGTTTCTTTTTAAAAATGACTGCAAAGTACTTCTGTTGTGTGAATACTTGCTACCATGGTACAAACAGTTACAAGCTGTGCTAGCAAAGTATTTGCCCCTTCTGACACATTTTATTATGAGAGAGGCTTATTAAATTCCCAAGAAGGCTACAGCAGATTAAGCTGTTGAGGATTTTTACAATTAGCATCCATTACCTAAGAATTCATAAAAGATTTCTGAATAGAATTGGCTTGTCAAACAACAGACAATTGAAAAAAAAAAATCAATCCCAAAGCCACCTCCAGAGTGTAGTCAAAACCCACTATTCAAGGTTGGTTTGGAAAAATAATCAGAATGCAGTTTCCTATGTCAGAATAAAATGAATGTTAGTGAAATGCATGCTAACCAAACCAGTTATAAATATTATAAGGAGCTGGGTAATTTTAAAATCCCATCCTTTTTAGCATCTAAATAGGCTAATGCTCCTGTTGCTTATTCAGCACCGCTGATTTACAGAGCTCAGTACTATGAATGTCTAAACATTCTGCTGAATTTCTCAACATATTCAGTGCTGTCTGTCTGGTTATTTGATACTAGAGATGAAGCTCATAATATCTATACCATTCACAGCTTCTCGAATGAGGCCATCAAGAGGATTACCCATCTTGTATCAGGCTATGACTTAATGAAAGGTGACTAGAGCTCCAGGAAGGTCCCAAACCGATAGACAGAATTTACATAATCACATTAATTTATGATACTAACTGAATGCACATGATCCAGTCTAGAGACAGCATGTGGTGAAACACACCTTTAGGTAAAATTTGAAGATGAATTCAATCGACACACTTGCAGAAACTGCAAGATATACATTTCATGAGTTACTTC
Source organism: Aptenodytes forsteri (assembly GCF_000699145.1). NCBI lineage: Eukaryota > Metazoa > Chordata > Aves > Sphenisciformes > Spheniscidae > Aptenodytes > Aptenodytes forsteri. The sequence continues at coordinate 14,942,979 of NW_008796044.1, forward strand.
CACTGAGTTATTAAAATTTCACTTTGCTGTGACCTTGAATCATGAAGCCTAGCAACCATGCATTACAAACCATCCATTCTTCCCACTTTCTTCAAATGCATAGCTCCATAGGCCCCCCTACCCATGGAGGCTCAAGGTGCCATTAAAATGCAATCTAGCTACGCATTTACACTTTTGAAAGTTTCAGCATTTTATAGCAGCGTCCTCAAAAGCATATTTTACTGTGTGGAAAAGTGAGACTCAACCAGTGACATATTTAGATACATAGCATAACACTACCCGGAACTTTTACAGGTTTTGTACAAAAATAAATTTAAATACTTCGCTGCTAAGTTATTAAACAGGAATCAGTTTAGTGCAGATAATGTTGTTGGCTGAATATGCGCCACCTTACTTTCAATCACTCCTTCCCACCTGAATTTCACTTCAGCATACATTTCCCTTTGTTTACCTTGCTGTGATCATCTATACATCTATGTCCTCACCACACTGTTTTGTCCCCATTCATCATCTGTGACTTAGCTTATGAGAGACTAATGGACTGAACAAGGGTCAACATTTCTTCAACTCTATCAACTCATTGGTCTAATCCTGAATTAACCATCTCACTCGTAAGAAATGGCCACTCTTTTGACCGCATTTTTCTTGTGTACTGAGCTCTATTCCTGTGAGCACCCAGATGGCTTTCTCAACAGTTTCTCCTTCAATCTCCTTCTCTCCACTGTCCTGCTCCTACTCAGTATTGATTCCTTGTGCCCTATTCTTGCTCTTATTCTTTCTTTCCACCATTTTCTCTGCTGCTCTGGTGGAAATCTAGGGACTGCACTATTTTTTTTTTTCACTACAAATTCATCCTATTCTTTTTTTCCCCAATGTTGTTGCATTTCTTCATAAAACACTTTTTACTCTCAAAAGCTACTGTCTGTGGTCTACCTTCTGCCTGACTGGCATCTCTAACTCTCTCCTCCAGCCCTATTTTCTCAAGATCTGGTCGGCTTGTTTAAGGAGAGTTTTATAAAATTGAGAAAAAATTGCAGTGCCCTTTCTTACTCACTGTTGTATTTAACCATTTTGATTCCAGTCCTTCAGTCTGACCACTCTGCTCCGACCTCCTCCCAGCTAATCTCATTTTCCTCTCACTTTTCCCCTCCTACCTCTGAAACTTTCTTCTGCTTCATTCAACCTCAAAAATGAGGTCCCTTGGAGAAGCAGTTATTTCTTTACCTACTCTTAACTATTCTTCCCATCTCTGCTAGGAAGTATCATATCAAGTTTTATATTCTCTCTATATGGTCTCTCAATGCCGTTTTGGTGCTTTACCTGTAATAGTTTAGTCTTCTTATCTTTCTACGCTTGAATCCTTGGAAGTCTGAGAAACTTTATAGGTGCCCTCTCTGGTCTATCCTTCTATCTCTTTTTACTATTATTGTGTTTTCTTCTCAGGAACGTCTCGTCCACATTAGAAGCTCGCTACGTCAAAACCAAGCATACGATATTTCTTCTCACATCAGCTTCTCTATTTTTCAGTCACTGTTTCCCTAGCATCGCATTTATCATCTGGACTTACTCTTTAACTGTATCCTTCCTTTCCCAGATGCAACATTATCTTTCTGCTTTCCACTATGTCCAAGAGGAAAACATCATGAATTTAAGCTATGTCCTATATCTTCTTCCTAAAATCCTTTCAGATCACCTGAACAATCATTCTCACATTTTGCTTGTTTACAGTCTATTCTTCTCCTATTTTCAGTCTGTATACTGTTTAAGATGCAAAATGCACTTTTACCTTTAGACCTATCAGAGTTCTGGGTCATTAGTACATAGTACTTTTGGTGAGGGAAGGAGGTATTTGCAAAGGTAAAATACAGAATATGAGTTTGTTTCTTCCCAGAGCTGGAAAGTAATTTACAGGCTCTAAGATACCTTCTGCATGAGCCCATGTCCTTGCATAGAAAGGAAGCCAAAGGCTGGTTAAATCTTACTCTGAGGGTTGCAGTATAGCAGCTCTAAGGCCACTTTATATATATCAACAACTGTGTTTTGGATTCACGCTCTAATGATCCTCAGTTCTTTCCTACCTTTTAGAATTTAGCAGAGAACCCTATAAACAGGTGAACTGGAGTAATCAGACCACTGAATACCAGGAACACTGAAACTTCAGCTTGTGTTTTCTGGCCAACAGTCTACAGCCAATTTATCTCACCTTGATCGTGATCCTAAGGTGTCAGTGACGGAGCTCTTCTCAGCTGTGAAGAGGGCAGGGTTTACATTTCAGCACTCAACATCTTGCTGGTGTGCTGTCAAGGGCTGGGTGACACTCATTATGAAATGAATAGCTCTCGTGTCTCATCAAAAACTGGAATATGAGTTTCTGAAAGGACTATGAACCTCAGTTATACAGGCAGCTGGTTCAAAATGAAGCAACAATTTCTGAACTAACAAAAGAACTAATTAGAAAACCCCTCAGACTTCTGAGCTCTTCCTTTGCTAAGCTAAAATATTGTTGCAAATGAAAAATTTATACACAGATAAAACATAGGAGCTCAAGAAATTAACTATGGATGAGGTGCTAAGCAGGAATGACTGCAGTGTAATTCAATTTGGCAGTCTTGGTCTTCAGGTAAACTGGATTAGCTAAGACTAGAAAAATCTGTCAAAGGACTTGAAAGAGTTTTAAAGCCAGATGACTGACCAGAATAATGTCACACAGCATTATAGTGTACAGCAATGAAGAATGGACAGACTAATTTATACAACGGAACTAAAAAATGTCCTTTCTGTTCAACATGGACCATCAATTTAAATGCCAATGAGGTACAAAGAAAGAATTTCTAAAGAAGAGGAAAGAAAAAGCAGAGGACATATAAGTTCCCTGTATTTCTATCTGTTGAGTTGTCTTCTGAGCAAGTCAAGAGACTGGATGCTAGATAAGAGGAGCAGGTTTGATTCTTTATTAGTATTTTCAACTCTTAACTAACCCTATTCTCTTGACTTCTTAACTCATTAAACAAATGAACAGAAAACTTACATTATGCTTTACTACTAAGGTAAATTAGTCTTCCACAGTTGATGATCACTGATTGTAACAACCAACTAATTAGAATGGTTTGTTTTGTTTCATGAAAGATGGGTTGCATGGTGATCAAAGCTAGAGGCCAGGTAAATCAGTAGAGCAAAATTCCCAGCTGTCACTCCCCATACATATTAAATAACATTTTTCTAGATATCATAATAAAGCTGTGACAGAGTTAGAATAACAAAGCTAGAATAAGCTGACTGTATTGGTTCTTACTAAACTTTATATAGTATGAGTGTGAACGATACAAAGACAATTCTCTCTAGTAGCTGCATAAATACAGGTAAATACAAGAAATACAATCGTAAGCCATAACAAAGCGCACATTAACAGGATATTGGTGTGGACCAGGTAGTTTGTGAGACATAAGGCATGCAGCCATCCAAGACTCTCAGCAACAGCCTTCTAGCAGAGTATGGAAAGCTTGGTATGCCACTGCCAGGTAACCGCTTGTTCAAAAGAGCTTTTCCCCCGCTTTTCTTAGCAAATTCCATCAAACTTCAGCAATGTTGGTTTTGGAACAATTGATGGGATAAGCTGTTATAAATACCTCTCTTATAGCTATTTTGACCTCATTTTCTAGAATCATCATTTCCAACCTACTACTTTATTTCCTGTGTATCAGGATAAGTAGTTGGTGCCTCAGTGGCCCTTGTCTTGAAACTGAGAATATGGAAAGTTTAGAAACATACTTAACATTTCTTTCTCAAAGAAGCAAATGCCGACTAGCTGAAACCAAAAACATCCATGGGAAAATGGATTTCCATATCTGTAAAAATGCTGAAGGAGAAAAGAGATAATCTTGTCAAAATGTTTTACTTACCCAAATTCAGAGTTATAGGCTAGTTTATATTAAAAGCCTTTTTGTGTTAAAACAAAACTTACACCAGAAGTTGGTAAAAAACAAACATCAAAATCATTGAAATGATTTTGAAATGAAACATCATTGAAATTGTTCAATGAGATGAACAAATGCTTGGAGTAATTTGACTGAACCTTATTGTGTATCTGAACATGAATTTTTTCAAGATTTTGGCTTTTTATTAAGATGGAAAAATGCTAAAAACTCCAAATTTGTGAAGAGACAAGAAAACAGTTTCTCACCAATTCCAACAAATACTAATAAACTGATTTAATGAGAGTGATTAGATCACATTTATCCTCTGTATTTTATGAAGCCTCTTGAGCTTAATACAGTTGGAAGGCTCAATATTATTGCCAGTGAAAGAAGAAAAAGGGAAAACAGAAGAAAAATTGACAAAATTGCAACATAATCTGAAGTCTTAAGGCTGCATCCTCCATCAGTGACAGTTTAAATGGTACTTTGGAACAAAACTTCAATTTTGTATCTTTAAGGTAAATGGTAAACAACATCTTAAATTTGAGTGTGAACAATGTTGTTAATAAAAAGTTTGCAAAGATTTAGTTGCAAAAGTGAAATAACTTAGATAGTTCAAATATCTTCTCCAAAACTTTTACAAAATTATTCCTTTCTAGTAGAGTGTGCTACATGAAAAATTTACAGATTCAGTCTGGGTCAAAACTGGGACTGCAGTAGAAAGCTCCTCTAATCCCAGTCATAGCTGTCAGGACAGTCCTGTTCCTCCAAAGTACAGTGCTGAAAGAAAGATGAGAAAAATCTAAAGATGAGAATAGAGTTTAGGCCAGAGGACAAATAAAAATACATAAAAAAAACCAGGAGAGAAAATATATCAGTGAAAGTAATTGGAATTCCAATGAACTGCACAGCATTTTGCCCTGGGGTGTATTTTGCTTTTTTTGAAAAGTAACATAATTTTGAAATTTTACAGGGTTGTAAAAGAGCCTCAGGGTACAAAAATTGTTCTTTATTTTAAAACTGTGTTATGTTGTATAGGAGCATGTTTATTCAGATGTGTGAGATAACATGCCCTCATTAAGGGACAAAATCATTTATTTTCAAAGTGCAGATCTTCTAGGCAGGAGAAAAGTACAGAAACTGTCAGAGAATATTTATTTCATGACAAGTTTTGCTGCTAGAGTTAAAATGTAATATAAGCAGAATACTGCAGCAGTTAGAGTGATCACATCACTAAGCGTTCGCAAAATTTGTGAGATTATTTTTCCCCTGAATCTTGCAGGTCTAGTACAACTCCTTTGAACGCTGTGAATCATTTGCTTTTTCTGGAAAAATATGAAGAGAGATAATGATAGAAATTGCCTGTTCTTCAGTATGCAAAGAGAATTCTAAGAAAAAAGGCTAGCTGAGGGCTATTGGGAAAATTGTCTTTGCAATATCCACTTATTAAAGATACTGTCCCAGAAAATGGAAAAGAAAGGAGACTGGGAATTTTTTTTAATAGTTGGCATTTGTCAGAAACCAGTGAAGACCCAGGCAAAGGATTTCATCTTTCAGAAATCATAATCCAATATGTTTCATCTCTACCATTGTAGAAACAAAATATGAAAGCAGCAATGCTAGATCACTTCCAAATAATGAAAAAAGGAAAGAAAATGTTTCCGGACACTTTTCCAGCAGCAAAGCCATACTCTGTCTCTTGAGATAATAATGAAAGAAGATAATGTCTTATTTTCTCTAGGTTCAAATGATAATTGAATAGTCAAGTCATTTGGGGGTATCTATATGCTGTAGACTCTCTTCACAACCTTAACATAAAATAAATTTGTCATACCATCAAGACGGGAGGTGGTGATTACAACAGTCTGATTCTACTGACTTCTCAAAGGTGGTACGCTGGACAGTCATGGGAGTGGGTTTTATTTACCCTTCTGTTAACAATAGCAGTAGCGACTCGGTAGCGCTTGGGTCACAGTTGAATGCCATAACCATCATGCTACTGAGTGAATTTTGCATAATTAATGAAATATTCATCGGGTCAGACATGGACAGATACCAATTTGACAGCCCAAGGACTAGGGCACTCACCTAGGCTGATGAGACCAAATCCCTTCTCCAATTAACCCCAAGAGAAAGGAATAAAAACTACAGACTTTCAGGGAAAGCCATAAAGAAAAGACACTAACCACTTATCAGAAGATCCAGAAGACTATTCTGCCTGAGTCACAAGGCTTGAACCTCTGTTTTTTACATTCTATATTCAAGGTCTTTTCACCAACCTACTCGCATTTCTGAGGTGAGAGACTTCCTTATCAAGAACTATGCTTTACATTTCTAGGAAATGTTTTGTTGAATTGACAGGAAAACCATTTTGTCAGAAAACTCCAGAATATGTCTACTCAATACTTAAAGCTTAAAGCTTGTTTTCATTTTAAGCTCATTTCTGCTTCTACTTTCTCAAAATGTGCCAATGTGAAAAAAACCTCAGCGGGGAGCTCAGCTGTGCAAACTGAGACTGCAAAGACTATACAGATAATTCTACAAAGTTGAGAGCTACTCCAAGAACATAAGCCCCCCCCACTTTTAATTGCAATTTAATTGCAATACCTAATTGCAATATTTGATTTCATAGAGGTGGCATTTTTACACTGGCTGCAATACAAGTTTTCTTTTTTTTCTTTTTTTAATATACTAATTAGAGTAGGAAGTAACTGTGTGGAATCTGCTAGAAATTTTGACTTTTTAAATTGCAATCACTGAACATTCTGTATTTACTTGTAATGAATCTTTTAGGATTTCATTGTTAAAGTAGAGAACATAAATCAAATAACCGATAGCAAAATGAAGGCTTGATAATTCTTACTTAACTAATTTGGAAACTTGTTAATGTTCCTGACCCCGCTATTCCACAAAGATTTAATAGCACAGATCTGTAGAAATGTTTCCTGCTAATTACACTTCATTAATGTAACAGAATCTATCACGATCTATTTGCTATTTGTTTATTTTAGACAGCTCTACACTGTAGCCAGTTAAGTGACTTAGAATGAATATACAGTCCGTGATAAAAGACATACCACTGAATTTACAGATGAGAAAGCTGAATAGGGATCCTCCAAACATAAAATAACCCTGTAGGCTTCCAGCTCTACAGGTATGTAAGTATGAGATGGGCTTTAATGAATCAGTATTTTCTTGTTGAGGAAAGTGAATGTTGGAGTTCAAGATCGTCTCATGGACCGCCTGCTCACAGCCTCCAGACCATCAAATCCACCAGGCCAAATCCTGAGATCTGTGGGGTTCTGAAACGGTAACTCTTCAGTTTTAAGAAGCCATGAAGGGGCTTGGTATGAGATAAAATTTGACCTTTTGACTTCTGGCACTGAGAATTTAGCACTGACTTCCACAGCACATTCAAAGGAGAAAGAACGAAAGGACGAGCTCAGACCACAGAAGAGAACTTCCTTCTTTTCCTTTTTTAGCTTTTGAAATTCAACCATCTGATCACCTCTTCCAATTATTAGAGAGATCACACAAGAGTTTTGTGTTGGTGATATGGACTGTATTTACAACGCACATTGGCATGGTGTTTCCCTCCTTGACTCCCTTAAAAAATTGCCTGAACAGTAAGAAGTGCAAAGTACTACACAGCAATATCAAGATTTTTTCCTCCCCTTTTTTTAAGATACAGAAGATGCTCACAGGAATGAAATTATCATCTGTTATAAGACTGGTTTGAATCTAGAGATAAAAGCAATATATCTTTCATAAGTGTGCTGAGGTATTACTCTTTTTGCCTAAAAAGTTAATGGCACAGCATTGCCTTTCTATGGTTAATTTGTAAGTGAAAAAGTGATACCTGAACAGACAGACGTATTTAAAGAAGCAAAATACTTTGGGTTGATTCGTAATCATCATTAGTATTCCCTATGTACAGAGCTTTAAACAGACTGTACTTTGGTGGCTCATGTCCATAAATAATGTTATTCATGGTTCATTGGTTGAATTAATCTCATTATAAAATGACTAAATTGAAAATCTATAGGTTGAGCTTCTTGATGAGTTCTGGCAGAGCACTAAGCAGGCAATCATAAGCTTATTAATGAGAAGAGAACGATAGAAATTGAAATATTAAAGAAGGGGGAAGTAATAGATTAAAAGTTAATTTTGATAAAATAACTTGCACCGAATAAGAAAATGAATGATGCAAGAATCTCCTTTTTATTGTTTTCATATGCTATTTCTTTCAAAAGACTGCCGTTAGATGGAACTGTGTGGCTGTGAAAGGGATAAAACACCTAAGACAACCTTTTTCACCTCCTTATATTAGCTGTCATTCATGCCATTGTTGCTAATCTTGTTTGGAGCTGGCAAACCTATGTGGGAAAGGTCTTCACAGTATAAGTTTTTTGCAACCTTTAACTCAATAACGAAAGCCATGATACTTGCTGATGAATTCCTCAGGGTGGTATCGGCTTCATCATTTTTCCTAGTGAAGTTTTGTGCCTGAAATGATGAAGGATGTTGAACAAGATATGAAATTCAGCAGAACGCTGCAGAAAACCACGTCCACCTTTAGAGGAGCCAAAGTTTCCCACCCAACAGAGCCGTACACACGGGGTAGAAAGCTGTGAACTATGCAAGGCAAGAGGTGTAAAAGAGTCTGGCCCAACTCATTAGAATTTTAGCCTATTGTTGTCAGTGCCTTTCACTGCTATTGAAAGGCTTTAGAAGCAACAACCGGAAAATCTCTGAAGTGTAATGGTAAAATATAAAACTGTTATACGAACAGTAAAGATCGGTCTTCGGTAGGTTTAAAAGGTATATATGTTGAGTCTGCATCATATTGAAGACACACGATTGTAAAAAGGAGCGAACTGACCAGCATCAAATGAAATGCAATATTTTTTAAGGCCTAATTTGCAAATTTCATTAAAAATGTATTGTTTGTAATATTCACTGCAATTGCAATATATAATGCCATTTATCAAAAGGCAGATTTTAAAATGCCGCACATTTAATACTTTTTCCAATATAATGGGATGTTGGAAATTGAAGAAAAACTTTAATAAAATTCCTTTGCTGTAAACATCAGTCCCAATCATACAAAAGCATGCCTTTATTAGCACTAAAAAGACTTTTCCACTGAACACATTCATGTCCTGGGGCTTCTACAGCAAAAACCAGCAATAAATTTAGAATCTCCAGTAAACAGATTACTGTATAAATACATAATAATTTTTGGAGCATTGGAGGTCATTTGTAAACATTAAATAATAATTTCTGACTGACTGGATTACTCAACAGATTTAAGATAAGGATAAACAGCAAAAATACAGACACATATTAAATATTATTACAAATTTGTTTCCAGCAATTCTATGGTTAAGATTTTTAGCATGTAGAAAATACAAAGAGCATGAATCGGGAAATAGATCCTTAATCTACTGGGCTGTGGTAAACCCAGAAAGGTTGCAGATTCCAGGTCCTGTGAGGATTAATGTAGTCATAGAGCAAGTCAGCCAACAGCTCAAGGCAGTAACACATGCACGTGACCTACAAGGTCAATGGTCAAATGTGGTACTACTGACAGGTCTATGGGGAGCCTGTAGAACTCTACTCTTGGGTCCCACATCTTAGTATACCTACCTGTTTGCATTTTAATAATAGCGATAATGATGACGTGTTAAGGTTGTTTGAAAAAGCATTGAAAATCCAAGAATTACCAAGCTACTCCATATGCAAAGCCTAACGTCTTCTTACAGGACGAGGATACAGAGGCAGTGAGTCCCATCACACTTCATTCATTTGTTCATTATTCATTTGTTGACAAATCTCTTGACATTTGCCAAGCAGATGACATTTATACCAATTACTGTTTTCATTTCTTGCTCACTTTAGAGTGAGCAAGAGGAGCTTTCCAAACAACAAAAAAGCCAACGTCCCTTATGCCATAAACAGCTCACAACCCAAGTCAGGAATAGACCAATGCCACGGAGGAAGTGATTGAACTTTTAACTCAGCCTTCTTCCAGATATCTCAAGGGAAACAGGAGCTTTTGGTTGCTAACTTAGCTTTGGATGCTAGCTCTTGACAAGTTGATAAGAGCTGTATCAAGAGGTTTATATGTGACCAATTCTGCAGTCAACAAAAGAACCCACTGAGACAGTAAAAGTGTTGAAGAACAAACATTGTGTTGCCCTTATTTTATCTTTCATATATTTAAGTTTTCCTGTTGGCTTGTGTTCCCTATGAATCTGCTGCACAATATTATTCACATAATATTCACACATTAACTTTTTCACCATTATACAATTCAGTTTCATATTAGTCAGATCTCAGAGCTCTAAACACTGAATTTTATATATAGTTTATATGTAATGCTCAGCTAGTTACGGCTTTTATTTATTTCAAACTCCCTCCTCCCCCTCCTTTTGTTACCACGTTAATAGAAAATGTTTTGTTCAGAGAAAAGTAATTTTGGCTATTGTAAGTTTCTAGTGAGGACGAAACAAATGTAGAATGCTATGTACAAATCCTTGAAACAGCAAATTGCACGTATACCTACCCAATTCTGGACTGTATATCAATCCAGAGATACACAGAGCATTAAAGCGAGAACTGTTCTCCAGAAAACTCAGTTGAAAGCCCACCTGGAATACGGACGTCCGAATTGCAGATATTCTACTGGGGCTCACGGAAGGACAACCACAGGTTTAAAGGAGGCATGGATAGAACAGGCAGTTGAAAGAGGGGATTAATTTAAGACATAAAGATTAAAATCTTAATAAGCAATGACTCAGAGGGAATATAATACCTAAAGATGTGTAAAGAGTTTAAATAGCAAGAAGACAAAGTGATAGTTTTGGGTTTAATTTCTTGACTGATCTCAGCAGCCAAGCCCAATAAGCTCTGCTACAAAGGAAAACTGAGACAGTCAAGAGGAATGTCTTTTTAAGAGAGCTATAACAAAAGAGTAAAAGCATTTGCTAAGTCTAGCAAAACCACAGAAGGTCATTATTTCCAAATAAATACTGAGGAACCATTTAGGAATACTCCAGAAGTTTTAGCTGGATTTGAATAAATTTAGGCTAGATATTAGCAGGTTTCTAACCAGAAGGGTTGAGATGCTAAGGATTCTTCAAAACTGAGTAGAGGGGGCAATAAACCTTATTATCTTTAAGACAGAACTTGGTAGGCTAATGAAAATGTTTATATGATCCTGTTGCAGGTTTTGGACTTAATGATCCAAGAAGCCACTTCTGGTCCATTTTTATATACTGCTAAAAGCGTGCAACTAGAAATATTAAGAGCAGGAATATTACAAAGCGGCATTCAACCCATCCAATAATATTGTCTTTAAATGCACAAACTAAACTATTTATAAATGTTAATTAAAGTGCAGAAGATAATAGGTTATTTTCTTATTCTAGTCAAGATAATAACTTTCTGATGATAGCAAAGGTATCCAGAGGTATTGAGGTGGTTTTCAGCGAGTGCTCTGATACTGGCCTAAAAGGAGTTATGCAGCTGGAGAATGTCTCAATAACCATTGTATTTCCTTTTGTGCTTGGAGCATCCTCACAGTAAGTAGAGCACAGTAAGATAAGAACTGCAGAGTAAAAGACAATGACCTTAGCAGTAAGACGTTCACCCCAGCAGCCCGGAGCTCGGTGACTGTGAATAAAATACACTAAATCCCCTGTTGATAGCAAGAACAAGTTCATCTATTGCTATGCCAAAGCAGACAGAGGTGAGGACTACACAGTCTAAAATCCATTATAAAAGAGCGGTGCGCTATCATATATTTCAAAAATTACTCATGTCCAATAGGAGACAGTCACCTTGCACTACTCTAATGAGCTCTGAAGCTGACGAAGCATGACTAGCAATGAGTTACCAGTTCTGAGGAGAGAAGTGCAGAGTGGCTAATTGGCCTCGGGATGCAGAAAGTTTCACATCTAGGCTATTGGTGACAATCCCCTTGTCAGCTGTTGTGCAATGTCATAGAATCATAGAATCGTTTAGGTTGGAAAAGACCTTTAAGATCATCAAGTCCAACCGTTAACCTC
>NW_008796044.1:14956010-14993816 GCF_000699145.1 Aptenodytes forsteri
AGACAACATCCACAGCCTTTCCCTCATCCACTGAGCGGGTCACCTTGTAATAGAAGGAGATCAGGTTAGTCTAAGCAGGACCTGCCTTTCATAAACCCATGCTGACTGGGCCTGATCACCTGGTTATCCTGTACGTGCCATGTACAGGACACATATTTCGATAGGAGATATCTCCGCTCTGCCTGACCATACTTTAGCATGTCTACATTTTTCTGTTAAAGTCTGAAAATGCATGGAAATGCCACAATGCATGGTGCAAAACTTGGGCACTTTTTGCTTTGAGTCAGGAACCCTATTTGAATTCAGCTTTAAAGATGATTGCAGTACTTAAAGTCAAAGACCTTTCCTTCTACATGTTGGCTAATGTTCAGAGGTCTTTTACCTCTGAGTTTTGAATTAAACCGAAGTCAACAGCGTATCCAGAGCTTGGGAAAGCCAGAAAAAAGCCGAAAAGGTACATGAAGTCTTGTCTATTGAGGGGAGATACCACAGCCAGCTTCCTCCAGAAAATAATACACTGGAGAATTTTTGTGCAGAAACTCCTGGCAGCAAGTAGGTCACTCTCATGTTTCAGAACAGAACTAGCTCATCTTCACTGGCGAAAGCTAGTCCCTCCACAGACTCTCCCTACGGTCTCTTTAGTTAAAAGCGATTTACCTTAGGCAGAGCTGAAACTGAGAAATGGACCACTTGGAGAATGAGACCTACAGTTTACAGATTATCCTGTTCAGTAGAGTAATATCTGCTTTTAAAACCAGTGAGTGCTGTTCCAATATTTAAGCATCCTTGGACTGAATCCTGGGCTGTTAAAGATGGAGACTGTCTTGGAGGAAAAGCTATTGACCTTTGGGAGTTCATGCTCAGATGGTAATTTTCATAATCAAAATTTTAAAAATAACTGTAATGGGGAATAAAGGATAGTGCCAGGCTCTTATGCTGTTCTCCCTTAATATTCAGCGGTCCCCTTGAGCACTTGTAGATTGATGGCACATAATACCATGCGCTCTCTGTCTTATTAAAAGGCAACTTAGCCCACATAAGAAAAACAAACATGCCTGATTTCCACGTGTCCATTACTTGTCTGCTGCAAACCCCAAAGCTTTTGCACTGTAGCAGAGGCATGCCTTTGTTGTCAGGCAGTCCAGAGATGAAATACTTTTAAAAGCTTTCAAGTTTTCCCTAAGGACTTGCACACATCACTTGCACACCACTTGCACATCGCATTATGTGATGTACTTGGCTGTGACCTCAAAGGCCCCTCTCTCTTTGATTTTCCTGGATTCTCATTTATTTTTCTGGACAAACAGCATGAGCTACAGTTAAACTGTGCAATGTACCGTGAGTGATTAGATATTAGAAAGAATAATAGTCTTTACAGAGTAATGCACTATAGTCTACAAAGTACAAAAAAATGTCATTTACTCCATCCTGTTCATGTCTAGAACTTTCATTCATAGTTCTCCCAGATTCTGTCAGAGGTACCCTTGGGAATAATAAGACTAAATTTTGGCAATTTCCCCCGTACAATGTATTTGTTTGAAAAAAACCTAATGCAATCTGTTGGGTTTTGTGAGTGTGTGTTTAATCAAATATTTCAACGCTCTTTCTTCTGAAGCAAAAATCTGTGCCAGTAGATTAGAGAAATCAATGCTCAGCATTAGAGGTGGATAAAATGCTTTGCATGAAAACATTCTTTTTTTCAGGGAAAATCAGATTTAGTGACTCCAAAAGAGTTTGCAGAGAGATGTAAATATTGTTGTATTGTTACTTGGGAAAAAAAATCCCACAAATTTGAAATAGCTTTATTTTTTCCTAAAACAATGGTCAAAAGTTTTTATTTTTGCTCTGAACTGGGCAGTTTTCTTCCCTTAATTCTGAAAATGTTAATCAACAAAAGAATTCATTTGGTGCCCATAAACAAATCCACAGTAAAATGTAACTCATAACTGTGAATTCATCCCAGAACTTCCAAAAAACTCTGGGGATGTGGAAAATAACTTTGATATTTATGTTTTCTGCATCTAGTGCATACATTAACAATTTAAGCTTCTTAATGATTTTCTTATAGAGCTCTATTATCCTAAATTATTGAGTGGAGTCCCACATCTCACCATTAAGGTTATGGAGCCCCGTTACTCTAGGAAGGCCTCAGTGTCCCAGAACATGTTTTTTGGCATGCTGCCTACCCAAGATGGATGAACAAACTGTGCTCTGCTGCAGCACCACTGAAAATAACTGCATTTTTCCTCAGCTAAGATTAAATAATAACTGAAAGAACAGTATTTTTACAGCAGATTTTCCAAATTTTCTGCATAATTCTGCCTGTCTTGCATCTGCCAGCTTACAAAAAAGCATCAAGACTTCAATGAAATGGGATAGAATTCACCCTGTTAGGGAGTCATATCCCTTCCTTCTTCATTTTCAGCACAAACTGAAAGAAAAGTAGGGATTTGCAGAGGAGTTACCTTCTGAAGTAATAAAAGCTTACTAGAAAAACTAGTTGGATAGCCTCCATGGAGAAAGACCAAAAAATGAATAAACTACACAGTGGTCTTGCCCTATTATTGTCTGGGTTCTCCCATCTTGCTGCTTGCGGTGGCCCTTTCAAGAAAATACAAGTAAAACACATACAACTAGCACTGATAAACAAACCAACAGGAAGCTGAACAATGTTATTTTGTAAAGTTCCCTTTGGGATCTGCTTTTTTCCCTGAATTGTACTTAATACACAAATGAACAACAATTATTTTCTGAATCGGCATGAAAATGAGCAAGAGAATAGAAAGGCTAATCGGGGAACAAACTGATGTTATTAGTAGTTCCGAAGAGAATTAATCATCTCCCAGGTTTGCTTCTGTTACAACACCTCATATAGATTGCTCACGTATTCAGGCTTTGATAAACATTACCACATAAATCACGCAGAATTAAACATCACGAGCTTAGGAACAAGCCCTCCCTCACATCGGTCAGGCCACTGAAAATGTGGGAGTCAGATTTTAGGCATGGGAAGATATTACCCCCAAAGGAG
Organism: Aptenodytes forsteri; assembly: GCF_000699145.1. Taxonomy (NCBI): domain Eukaryota; kingdom Metazoa; phylum Chordata; class Aves; order Sphenisciformes; family Spheniscidae; genus Aptenodytes; species Aptenodytes forsteri. Next base: position 14,959,042 of record NW_008796044.1, read on the forward strand.
GGCTTGGTGTTCTGCCAACCCTCATTAGCTTTTAGCAGCACTGGCAGAGCATGAAAGCAAGCCAGAGGAAACAGAGACACGCACGAGTCAGAGAGGAGAGCAAAGCAACAGTGTTAGGGTTTGTAGGCCCTATGTTTAGTGCATTTTAAAAGGTAACTGTTGACCTAATACATGGACATTGAGGAATAGCGCTGTTTAAAATCCTTGCTTATGTGCACAACTTTTCAGTAAATCCCTAAAAATGCATTTGCTGTGGTCAGATTTTTCTGTAATGCTCCCGAGCCGTTCTGGAAAGCAGGTGGGTCACTGACATTCTTGCAATTATTAATTTCCTTCATTCGTGAATTCCCTTTTGGACACTATTTAAAGCACACAAATAGCATGTAGCAGTGGTACGAAAACGCTCAATTTCACATATGGGGATGTTTTACTGGGCTTGTTTTCAACAGGGTCCTTCCTAACCAGAAATGGTGTATCAGCTGCAGGATTTGTAAAGAAAGAGAGGGAGATTTGTCTGCTCGTTGTGGATAAGTGTATTGCCAACACTGCCATGTTGATCAGACCAAACCTTTGATACGTAATTTAGAACAACTGATGTTTTATCGGGAAACTTGTCCAGATCTTAAAAAAGAAAAATCGTGAGGAACTCAGTGGTGGCCTCTTTTGTCAGCAGCAGTAGCCTCAAAAGCACTGAAGAAATACTGAGTACATAGCTGGATTTCTAAGTCACAGCAGAGAAGCAGAGACGTTGCATGATTACCTTCGTGAGTGACATACACTGCAGCGATGAACTAATTAGTGATCGCCAGTTAAATGGACTGAACAAAGCTGTAAACCTTGGACATGTTAATATGGCCATTATTTTTTCATCAATCCTCTTTTCTCATTCTGTTCCTTTCAAAAAAGCCCAAGAGTGACATCCTTCCTTCCCATCAGCTGCACTAACACTGGCAGAGACAAATGGCGTGAAGTTTTACAGGAATGCAAATGTATGAGAAATCTTTGAGAGATATTAACTACTGCATTTCATGCAAAACTGAACTAATAAAGACTCTTCCTCATAGATCATGTGCAAATTGAAAGGGGTTTTAATCCACACAAAAGATTTCATAAGGCTCTATCATTAGAGTCCAAGGACTATTAAGCAAATAAGAAGGTACCTTCAAATTTATCTTTTACACACTCTTCAATCGCTGCTCAGTCTTGCCTTTTCTCTTAATGCCCTGTCCAATTTGTACTGTAAACGCCTTAGAGATGCGCTGACAAAACGCTATTATCTGTCTGAAATACCTCTCAGACATCTCCCTTATCTTCAAGACCCAGGGCTGCTCACCAGGCGACTGTGGAAGGGAGAGAAGGAGGAAGAGGGAAGGAGGAGGCTGCACAGGAGAGGCCAGGCTGCCAGGGTGCCCCTGGGGCACGGAACTTCTAGCAGGCTCCTTTGGCACCCTGGCGGAACCCACAACCAAACCTACCAGCACCGTGAGCTGCTCTCCCACAGACCTACCCCATGTGCCCTGCCAGCTGGGTCAGGGGATCCCACATCCAGCAGGTCCACCGTAGGCAGGATCAAAACCACAGCACTGTTTGTGAAGTACGTGACAGCCGTGCTGCCAGATGTGAGAGTCTTACTCTAAAGGCAGGAGGCTTGCCCTGCCTGGAAGACTTACAGGATGAGTTAGCCATCACGGAGCCAGGGTCTGAGTAAATGTAAAATAACAAGTTTCCATTTAACTCAATTTTATACACTGTTACTGTATTCCTGCAGTGGTTTAAAAAGTTTGCATTCCAGCACAAAGGAAATGAAACAGCAACAGCATTGCATTGTCACTGGTGATTTCAAAGTTAGCTACGCTACGCCTGGAAAAATAGAGTTTCCTTGTGCTGCAACACTTCAGCAGGCCAGTTAATCAGGTGATGCAAATCGGCAGAGCTCTGTCTGGAAGCCTCAGCAGTAATGCAAGATGTTGCTCTCCTGATGAGTTTTTGCTGAGCCTACATGCTTTGTAAAGCCACTACAGCAAGTTGATAATGATGCATGAAATGGAAAATCCTTCTGAGCACACCCAAAAGCACTGTGGATGTGCAACGCAATCGTAATGGTGCTGTGTTATTTGATGGTTCTTACTACACATGCGCCCACACTAATGTATTCAGGCTTTCACTGGTTTTAAATAGGTGCAACTCCACTACTTGTAATGCATTTACTCCTGACTAACACAGCCTTAAATATGACTGGAGTCAGACATACAGCAGTATTCAGGTCAGGCACAGAAAAAAGAACAGAATGTTGCAGGACTAAAGATGAAAATCTTTAGTGGTGTCACTCCACTGATTCAAATCAGCAGATGATTTGGCCTAGTTACTTTCCTCATTGACATGTCTACCCTCGGAGGCAAGGGTAGCCAGATATTTTGAGAATAAAAACACTTTGGGGACGTATGTCCCACTATCACACATCAGCAGTAGTTCTTTCAGCATTACAAAACTTGCTGGAAATTGTTTGGAGAATTTTCAAAGTAAGTTTTCAATACTTTTCTATTCATCTCCATAGTCACAGCGCTACTCAAAGGTTAGCCGAAATAGCTGCAGGCAGTGGAGGAAACAGAGAGAGATCACATGAAACGCAGCCTGGTTTCTGGAAAAAAGGGATATTCAGCTCCTCCTCTACATCATTACTCTGTACCATTTTGACCACTTTTGGGACATTAAATACTGGAAATAGCTCAGAAAGCATTTGGCTCAAGATCTATGTCTATATATCATAAAGACTACTATATAATGCAAGCGCTTTAGATCCATCCTAACTAGAAAATGTAAGCTACATAACGCCAAAAATGTCATTAGAATGTAAACACTGCACATACCCATACTCGTAACATCCTTCCAGGGTTCATTCCATATTGAAAACCAAAGATTAAACATACTGCCTCACGCACATTACACCATTAACTTTGTATTATAAATCAAAGACAATTTTTTTACTGGATTAGCTTCCTCAGCCAGGTAGCAGCGAGATAAGATGAGATGTACTACAGGTACATGGGAATCAGATCATCCTGAATTTAATTTGGCTTAAACAGCTGTGGAACTAAAATCTCAGCTGACAATGACATTTAGGGATCCGAGTTGTTACTGGCAAATTTTTGCTTCCCTACTAAGTAGGGAAAGAAATTGGAGACCAGTCCCCAGATTTATCACTCAAATGTAATGAAAGCAACACAACGTATTTTTCTTAAAGTACAGACCAACCATTCAGAGTTGCCCATTACAGCAGTACAGGTTTTATTCGACATCTGTTGCCAAGTGGAGGGGCTTATTTCTTCAAGTTTTATTCTGGGTCTTGACTCAGAGACACTCTGGAGGTACTCAAGACCAGTTTCCTTACTGGTTCTACTTGTTCTGCTTCCAAAATAGGGCGATGTTAGTTTGTTTTCTCTAAATTTGTTTATAAATGTCTTCATTCTTGATTGTTTGTAGCATATTTCAACCTACGCTCAGTAGGCCTTCCTTTGTTCATTCCTATCTTCTCTCAGTGAAGTTCTGTGGTCTAATTTGAATATCTTGGCCAAAGCTTTTAACATATTAGCTATTTCATTTGTTCTTAATTCAGTCATTCAGCGATCACATCTGGAGCTTTCTGTAATTATGTGACTCCCCGGGGAGATGCTCTACAACGTTCCACCAACATTTTTCAGTTCTTTACCAAATTTAAGCAGAGGTTTGATATATTTTAAAAAAAAATCTTTATTAATCTTTTTTTAATTGCTGCTAATTAAGTTTTAAAAAAAAATCTTTATTAATCTCTTTTGAATTGCTGCTAATTAAGTTACTGGAACTGTAGATGTCTCTGACACAGTGTTTTCATTTCATATGACAGGTTTTCAAATTTTAAAATATGCATAGTTACTACTCTCTGGGAGGAGAAAACCAGAACTGGGAGAGCATTCTGCACTCCACACTACGTGGGTACCATGTTCCAGTTCATCTTTCTGGAATAGCCTCAGTTATAAATGATAAGACTTCTGTTTGGTTTTGGGAAAAAAATGCAAATTAAACTTTAAAGGAATGTTTTAAAATTATGGTTTTTAATGTTCATTTTGGAGTTTTCTCATTTTAATTCTCATCATACCGGATGTCTATGAAGACACAAAAACCTCAGACAACATACAGTTTCCTTACCTGTGTACCAGCTGCTTGCGGCTTACACAAATAGCAGTTTCATAGTCATGAGTGACACACACTTTATGTGGGCTGCACTTCACCTTCAAACATGGATCTTTGGATGGATCAAGGGCTATAAAAAACCAAACATATCAAAAAAGAAAGTGAGAAATGCATAAAAAGTTATCTCTTCGTTGACAGATGACAACTGGTTAGAATGAACACTCCCACATCTGAGCGAGTAAATACTTTGCCACTTTACAGTATGTGCCATTGTTTTCAGACTGCATGTTAAATAGAGATGTTTAAGTAGAAAGATAGATGGAGACCTTAAAGACTCTGATTATTGAACAGTGATCTGAGTCTAGCTTGGCATTCACATTAATATTAGACATGATACTTTTGCATCAAGTCCTGGTATAATAATCTGTATCATGCCATTCATTTCATAGAAAAGTTATGGTGGAATAAAATACACTCACAAGTAACAAAATGACTAGTATTTTAGAAGCTACCTAGTAACTGACATTGCAGAGTGCTAATAAAATTAATCTCACGGATACTGTATAACAGGCATATTATTTTGTAGAAATTATTTTTAATTTTTACAGATAAGCATCTCCTGTACTTGAAATGCTTGAGCAGAAGAGCAGTAATAACAATAGAATAATCCTGGGCTTTTGTACAACAATTTACATCACCAGCAGTGCTGTCGGAAGTGGGATTAGAGAGCATGATGAGTTGCTATCTCAGAGCAAATATACCCAAGCTGTTGTCCCTGCTGATGCTCCTCAGGAAAGGTTCTTCCTCTAAAGTCAGTCCTTACACTCTTTATTCTCCTTCTGACACTATCCGATGTTCCCCCTCTTGGTGGTAGCATCCCTGCTTTGGTCTGAGGCTTTGGTTCCCTGAGGAGCGATCACTGCTGCTTTGTCCTTTTCTCCAGTAGCCTAACAGGAGCCTAGGAGAACCTGGGGACAGACAGGGACACATTGCCCAGAAATGTATCTTCAGTACTTCAGCCAGCCCCAGGATGAATAATACAGCGGGCAATCTTTATCTCAACAGTTCTTAAGCTGCTAGAGAAAAGGACATGGTGGCAGTACAGGGAGTTTCTCTCCCTCTAATGCGTTGGATGATTTGAGGTACTACAGCTAGTCAGGAGTCTGGAAAATGTGGTGGTTAAACATTGGAAGAGGCTGCCCAGGGAAGTGGTGGAGTCCCCATCCCTGGAGGTATTTAAAAGACGTGTAGATGAGGCACTTAGGGACATGGTTTAGTGGGCATGGTGGTGTTGGGTTGACGGTTGGACTTGATGATCTTAGAGGTCTTTTCCAACCTCAATGATTCTATGATTCTATGTGCAAAAGTGACATGCAGTCCTGCACTGGAAAATGCAGGGTACTAGGGTTTACCCTCAGATACCCTCTTTACAGTTTTGATTAGTAAAGATCCCATTAACGTTCCTCCTGAACATATCCATGTACCAATCCTCTGGTTAAAATCTGCCACTCTAACAGCTGTACTGCAAGGCAGCTCAACAGTGGACTTGAAGAAGTGAATAATGCTGTACCCTAATGACGATGCAAACGGACTTAAAGGACTGCAGACAGAAAGTAATTACCAAAATTGGCATTTAGCCAGGCCACAAGGATTAACACACATGCGCATGCACCGCACCCCCCCCCACTTATCTGAAAAGGGTACTAGGAGACTGAAATGGCACAGCGACACACTCCCGATATTCTAACAGGAGGCTCCTGCAAAGATCCCCATTTCGCTTGCGATGAACCGTTCTCCTCAGATGCAACAAACACATTCAGAAAGGAGCAGTGAGAGTCTGAGAAGCTCCTTCATTTGTTCCTCTATACGCAAAAATGTCTCCTAATACTAAATGAAGAAATGAGCACTTGGCATATTACACTAGGTTTTACTAGAATGGCACATACTTTTCCCCTCTCCTCAAATAAATGAAGATATTAAGTATGTATCAGATGCTTGATGTGGTAAAATCAGGATTTAGTTTGGGATCATCCTGTTTAGCACCCAAAGGGAGCAAGAGGGTCTGAACTTAGGGGAGGCATGAGCTGCTCCTTCACAGAGGCAAGAACACGCTGGTGCATTAGGCACTGGAGCAGACACTGGGGCAGCCTCCTGGTCCCTACAGAAGCTCAGCAGAGGCAGACAGTATTTGTTGTCCTGCCAGTGTGCAAGCCTGCCTGCTCCTGCCAAGTTTCTACAGACTGCTTCCTTAAATGAGTGGTGATTTGGTAATCTCTGAAATAAAAAAAAGAGGAGCGACGCAGTGCTGTGCTGGGTACCACTCCAATGAGAGCACTGATCCCACCTGGGAAAATCTCTTATAAATACTTTTCTGCAATCAAGTCCCATTCGAAAGGCTATCTATCTAAATTCATACTCTTACAAAAGGATGCTTCTAAAGATCGGCAATAAGACATATCTGCCAGGATGAATTACAAATATTCAAAAAATGGGTATGTGAATACTTCAGAAGAAGGGAAGTCACAGCCATACAGAGAAATTTCACCTTTGTTTTAGAAGTGATTTTTAGATAAGCTTTTTTTTCGACATTATTTTGCCATGGATTTGACTTTCTGTTCCTCTTCAGTGTGCCCTCAAATCACATTTTACCTCTCCCCTTCCTCCCCACATAATGGAACGCTCTAGGAAATGGGCAACTCTTAGTTTCATTTTTGGGACTATATAAAGCTCTTATTGCACGTTATGATAACTGAGTTTCCCCTTCTACTGAACAATCAGAGAAACTTCTGAAGGATCTATTTGAAATACAAGAAGTTTCCGTTTTCTGTGTACCAAATTTCTTTATACGACAGCAAATGTACTTCCAACAAGCAGAGGATTCTTCTGTTTTCCTGCAGTGCTGAAGTGCTGCAGCTGTTCTGTGTTGGTTTAAACAGCCATAGCTACAAGCTCTTACCACATTTACACCCATTACACATTTGTGATGGGCAATTGAGCTTCACTAGTGCATATGTATTTAGTGGAATGCCTTTGGTGCAAGACGGGGAAATCGTAAAAACAAAACAAGTGTTAAAAGCTTTTTCTTTTAAAGCCATTAAAACTGATAGAAAAGGTGAAGTGAGCAAGGAAGGAGAAAAGACTGTTTCCTGCCCCATAAACAACAAGGCATCAATACCCAATGACATGCCGTTAGGAAAATATATAGGCAGTGTTTGAGGGGCCAGGGTCTGTCCCACTGAGAAGAACAAAGGCTGAAAAGGCTCTTCAGGGGTGTTTTGCTGTTGTCTTTCGGTGTCTTTTCTAAGTCAGACTAGCTGACTGAGTACTTAAGTAGCCCATCCCCTGCTCTCTACATTCCCAGAACTGCGGCGGGTGAGATATACGTTCTTAATCCTCTTACTTCGCTCTCACTGGAGACTGCGTTGAAGACTGAGGCAGATATTTCACAAGGGTTGAAATGGCAAGCCACAATTTCCTTACCTATGTGTCTACCTCGATATTCTTAAACTGCAGAACTGACTGAGATACCCTCCTTCTGCAAAGCCTTTAATACGTAAGTGCCACTTGGAGCGTGAAGGGTCACCAGATTATAGGTTCAGTGGGCTGATATAATTCAAAGGTCATATCCACGCAAAAAAATTTAATGACCAGAACTTTTGCTGGCTTGCAGCTGGCCTTGCTCTTTTACTGGAGCACGCGCACATTCTCTGCTTTTGCTGGTGACACATCCTCGATGCAAAATGCTGCATCAACAGAAACCGTTGTGCAAATTGGCTAGGAGCCCAGGGCTAATAGCTGCCAACACTGCTGGGCTGCTGGAGAGCACTCTCTGGCCTTGTGCTCATAGTCTTCTATCAGCCAGAGCCTGCGTAAATGGGGATGTGGGTTTAGCCTTGGAAGTCTGGTTTCATACTCAAGGTATGAGTTTGGCATCAATAAGAGAATCAAGATTTAGGCTCACATGGTCTAGTGACATCATGCACAGTTTCAATATTTAGCATTTTTTCATAGTAAGATTTACTCTAACTGAAGAATTATATCCACTTCAGGAACTCCTTAGGTCTTCTAAGGCAATAAAAATGCATGCATTTCTGAAGTATGTATATTCTGAAATAGCATCACACAATACATTATTGTTAAAAGAAACACAACTTTGACATATTTTGCAATTGAAAAATTGTCTCTTGAAAATGAAAAATATTGTTGAATGGTCATCAGTTTGAAGCACAGGAATGGGAAAAGATGTGGTTGGAAATCCCGGTCACTATTTCCTTTTAAATCAAGCCTCAACTTCTCTCTGCCTCAGTGTCTTGCTTCTAAAATCTGAAAAGAATAATAATGCCGGCAATAATAATAAACAAAGCTTTTCCCCACCTGTGTGTTGGAGGAATTAGTTCATTCATGGTGGAAAAGCTCATGAAGATCCTTAAATGGAACACACTATAGAAGCATCATTTATTATTCATTACAAATAGCCCTTACATACAGTTCAACACAGTAGAAGTTTATTAAATACAAGCAGAACTGTGGGAATTGTCAGAAGACATAAAAACCCCCACAATCTGGATTATTATTCATAGAGTTTTTTTCCGCTTATGCAGAATGCATGATCCATATGAACGTAAAAGGACAAAATAGGGATTTATATGTCTGCAAAGTTCCTCAACATGTTAAAGTTTGGAAGGTTGTTCTACTGCTAAGCATACAAGCCCTAAGGAGAGCTCATAATAAGAAACAATTTCTGAAATATGCTAATCAAAGATCATGCTTTGTTAATCAGATTTCTACAGGACTAGGAGCAGATGCTCATCATCTGCAGAAGAAAAGACCCTTGAGAATAAGATGAAACATAACAACCATATTTGTCATCACAGTTCTTTTTGTCCTAAAGCAACGAGTATGAAATCTTCGAAAATGAAGAGCCAAAAGTACAAATAAATAAATTAAAGTGGGAAGAGGAGTAAGAAAAAAATGGAAGTTTTTTATTGTAAAGATGTTATTTTATCAGCTTGAAAGGAAAACTACAGGCATCCCTTTTCTATGTTAAAGAGTCTGCACGTAGTTACTCAGGTCTGTCTGCCCAGTAATAGCAAAAATACCTTAAGCCTGGCTGTAATATGTGAACATTTTTCCAGTTTTTCTTTAGACTGAGAGTGAAGCTGATAAGGTTAGTTATTCTGACCTGACAGCAGCTGAGGACTGGTCCAAAATTTTGAGGGGATGTGTGTCCCGCCAGAATTGGAATTAAAGATTTCACATGAACATAAATCCTTTGATGAAAACCCAGTTCAGTCACCCTGCCTATCTTTTTGTGAGTCCAGACTCCATAGTTTCCTCTCCTGAGCTTTTCCCATGTTGTTGAAATCCCTGCGCAGTTGGTCTCCAAGGGAAGTATCCAACCCAGGAGACAGTGGCTGAAATACAGGGAAATTTAGTACTGCACATCTCTCAGGATAAACATTTTCAGAAGTTTTTTATCCTGGGAAAATTTAGAATTTCTGGCTTTTTATCTTGGCTCCAAAGTCTTACTCTTCCTCACTTAACACCTAGATGTTTCTGCCGCTGACATTTGTTTCCTGGCCAGCCATCCTGGTACCCTCAGCTCTGAAGTCTCTTCCTGTCTGGAAGAGCACAAGTGAGGAAGCGTTTAGCTGGGCTAAAGTTTCTGCTTCGTTGACCACAACATTTTTGTAGGGAAGTTGTACTCTCTTGGTCTGCTAGCTCTATAGGTCAGCTGATTGCACTGCAAAGGGGAAAGGCTTTCACTTACACGCAGTGACCCAAAACCTGTGCCAGGCCCATTTACACAAAATGCAGGTGCAGGATCAGAATTCCTGTCGTTAAGAGACAAAGGACTTGCATTCCTTTTTTTTAGTGAAGCTTTTATTATGCATAGTAACCTAAGTTCCCTATTAAAACTATAAATCTTCTGTGGTTACCTCATAGAGATACCAGAATAATCGGTAAATGATAAACACCAGGGATTGCATCAGACCATTAACAACCTCCTAACGGTATGTTGGCATCTCTTTCCAATACCAAAAGGATTGCAAACACCAGTTGCATCCCAAATGCCTTTCCCTCCCAGCTCCACAAAGCAGACCAGAGAACGTTTGCTTATGAACTGTACACACTTCCCTCTCCCCTCCTCGTACCATCCACCAGAGGCTGTGAGTTTGCAATATAAATCAGTGTTGGACAAAGACCTAACAACAGCGTTTAAGATACTTTTCTATTACATTTCATGTTTTTATATATTCCCGCCATAAAAGAAGACATGACTTGGCGGAAACTCCTTAGTTCAGACAATGGCAGTACAGGGAGAAGTTGCTCTGTAAGACGGTAGCTCTACATGCTGCAGCTGTGGGTCATTGTGTTAATCACAAGAGTAAATTTATTTTTCACACATTTGACTTTAAAAGGGTGATAAATAAATACTTTCAATGTCTTGCAGCAATGGCTGGGTAATCCTGCAGAAACTGTACAACTAGTTCACAGCAAGATTTATGAGCTTGATTTTGTTTTTATGACCATTCATTTGGGGGAAGAGAGTAGTTTCAAACTCATAGATGTTTAGTGGAGCTGAAACAAACTACACAATCAAAAAGAAATGGCATTATGTAAATATTGGGTTTTTTGTTTTCAGAATTGCCTGACAATAAGTACTATGATCACTCAATGACAAAAATACTTCTGCATAATGAAATGTCAAGAGCAGTTGCTTTTATGTAATCCCCTTGGAACTGTTCTGACTATATGAGAAAAGAAGAACATCTGTTGAGAAAGGTACGATGAACTGGAAAATGGGACCTGCTGTCTTCGATGCAGAGATCCTAGTGCATATTTTAAGACAAAAAAGATTGATAATCAAACAAAGCCTCTCAATTAAATTATGCATGACATTATAGGTGTGCGTTTCAATATTATTATGCATCACTCGATTCCCGCAATACCCCACAAGCAAGGCCCGGAAGGAAAGCACAGCTCCTGGCTGTACAAGCCAGCAGCCGGGGCGCGGGAGTGAGAAAGCTGTGAAGGCAAGCTGGTCTGGGCGGAAGGCTGACTCCTCACCCGGCTTCCTCCCCACTCAGCATGGAGCTCAAATGGCAGCTAATGTCAAACTTCAGATCTAAGAGGCAAGGTTTCAAATCAGCACCTTGTCTCCACTTACAGCATGGTGACAGCCAAAGAGAAAGTATGATCAAAGCAGCTACGTAGTGACTCGGAGGAATTTTACTACATACTTCCATGAAAACCGTTGTAGAGCAAACGTGTAAGAAGCCATGCAGCCAGCTGAAACATGTATTAATAAAAATATCTACAAACTTTGCCCTTGATTTTTGCTAGGAAAAGGGCATGTTTTCAACACATGGTGGCTAACACGTGATGACTAAAAGCAGTTTTGGTTTCAACGTTTCAGTTGTTTGAAGTAAACCATAGACTTCTCCCCAGAATTAGAGCTTCTGCTCAGCTTTAAAGTAGATGATAAATCTATGCTTTTTTTTCCTTAATGTGAACGTGGCCATACATATTGACTTAAAGAGCACTCAGGTGAATGTTGCTCTGCTTTTCTGTGAAAACATGACAGTTTTCAATGCTCCAGCGGTAAACTCGAACCAAGCCATGTGCTGAGGTCAGACTGTCAGTGGGGCTTAATCCAAGTGCAATGGGACTACCCCATCGCCCTTGTATGAACAAGATACCCAAGTAAGCCTGTGATGGACTCCCAGGCTTTTGGAGCCATTCAGAAGGTTTCTGCCTATACCCTTTCCCCAGATTTTCTTATTTGACAGGTTGGTAAGTGGCCACAATGAGTGGCTAAGACTATGCTGTTTCTTGGAGCCGAGTGTAACATTTCTTCTCAGAGCTGGTATTGTTAATAATTCTGGTTTTAAAAAGTGTTATTTAATAACACATTACACCACCCCCCACCCCCCAGTATCAATTGCAAATAATTACCAATGTTTTTTATTCTGTTTCTGCAAATCTTGGCATAAATCATTCTGCTTCATTAGGGAGAAAATTGGTGTTAGCCCTCCCCCAAGTCTAGGGGAGAACATGTCTTCGATTAACAAGCTCAGATATTTAAGTCTCTCTCTGTCGCATGCTGTCTGCATAATGACTCAGAGCAATTTGCATGCAGAAATCAATTCAGCTGAAAATGAATTACTGTAGGCCTGAATGTTTCAAACATGTATGTGAATTATTTTCAGTAAATGGAATTCCTCAAGGCAGTTAAACAGTAACATCTCAAACTGTCAGCATTTATTCCATCACTGCGTAGTATTTTTGCGTAGTTTTGTTTTGGAGCACTCTAACATTTGAGTGGCTGAAGACGTTGGCATAGTTCACAGAAACATCTCTTTTAATTTTTACAGGCACTTTCAAAAATAATTTCTTATAACTAACATATAATTGCTTTTGACGTTGCTGAGGGCCATCCAAGGCAAAAGATGCTTCAAAGGACTCTACAGATTTCCTTTCCAAAGCAAAGGATAAGAACCCGAGTATTTAAATGAATTTCCTTGACAAATACACAGAAATCCGATGCAGTGAAAATAAGTGAAGAAAAGAAGAACAAGATAGGACTGTAAGTTAGGAAATGTGCTTCCATTGGTGGATGTGACAATCAGTCACAACCATCAGTGTAGGTATTTGGCTAGCAACTAGAGAGACACGTACAAGACCAAAGTTGATTTGCTAAAAAGCCATAAAATAGAAGCTCCTGGTTTGATTGCTGACAATGAATCGTTATGATTTATATCTCAATATACTGCAAATGTATCTCAAATACTTCCCTACACTGAGGCAGGTTTTAAATATTTCATATACTTAGGTATGTTTAGCTAATACATTTATCTTTTTAACACTTCCTTTTGAATCTGAAAAAACAAACATCCACTGGAAAAAAGAAGCTGTCAAATACAGCTACGTACTTGCTTTGTTTTTCAGCCAGCACCAGGTGCACTTTTCACAAACAACTCTCCTGCCTGCAAGGGAAAGCGTCAACCAACACGCAAGTACAGAGCACTCGCATCGGTTCAGTGAAGTATGATCCGGCATCAGTGCCATAATGCCTCTCTAAATTCCAAGCACTTCCACTATCTGGTAATTTGTGCTTGTATGTGTCATACCCGAGGGTGTGTTTCTGCACATCCTGGTAAGCTGAAGGCAAAACAGACCTAAAAAACCCGCAGACAGAAGGACATTGGTCAGTTGTTCCATTCAATTATTAATTCCAGGGAGTAGTGAGGGTACCAAAATAACCCCATTCTCAGGGCCTCACAGTGCTTTGGCATACGTTTAATGACAGCAGCTCCACGGTTTTTGTCTTGGAGTCCCAAAAACCCCTGGGGTGATCCAGCTTCAAGCTTCCTGGGATGGAAGTAGAGCACTTCAAAAGATGGCTCTAATCTTTAGTTGGTGGGAAAGCGAAAACGAAGAAACCTCTGCCTCTGCCCTCCAGGGAGGACACAGTTCTGCAGTATCTGTCTTAACAGATCCTCAGCACAGGAGCAGAGCTAAAACCATGACGGTTTCCTTCGGTCAGCCTCAGCTCTGTGCTTGCTTTTCCTAGCAAGGTACCCTAAAAGGTACCCTATAATAACGCAGTCAAGCGTCTCTAACCCCAGGCATCCCGCTACTCACTCCAGAGGATCTCCACCCTACCAGCTTTTCCCGGCTCTGCCAAAGCAGGCATGGCTCTTGCTGCGGGAGAGCTATTACTGCCCCTTTGGTGCCTGCAAGCCCAGCCATACCTCTTCTGGAACGAAATACGCTCCCTCAGACTTTCAAGCTCAGTTTTCTACCAAATGAATGTGAGAAAAAGAGAGAGAAAGCACTTGGATCTCCACACTGGCAGAACTGGCTATCTGATAACACCTTGTGAAATGATTTTAAGTCAGATTTCGGTTTTGTAAGAAGCTGAGGCTGCATTTTCCATATCTGTGATTGAACCGGGGTGCTGTGATACCGGCTGATTCCCTTAAATCTCCAGATCCTAGTACCAGAACAGAACTTTGTTTTTCTCTCCAAAAGCCAGTAAGGTTTTGTTCTCATCGCTGCTGGGGAAATACTGAAAACATAAACTACAAAGATTTTAAAAAATCAAAGCCATACAAAAGACTCCAAATCATTATAAAAAGAAAAAAGTAAGTATATTTAAGATAACTTTGAGATTTCTGAATGCTTGGACTTGACAATCCTCTAGCCATTTTGAAATGACGAATATGATTTTTCCTGTGAACTGACCTAGACTGTTTCGGCTTTCTGTTACAGCGGAGTGAATTATCATTTGTTTAGTGGGATTTCACTTAATACAAATTATTTTACTCCAAGGCCAGTGAAAACAAAACAGATTATACCTTCTTCAGAAAATAATATTTTAAATTATTCAGGCATAATTAAAGATACTCCTTTCCCATTTTAGATGAATACAAACATATATTTTGATTTGCTTGGCGAGAAGTTGCATCATATGTCCTGAAACCCTTCTGTAATACTTCTGAGGCTGCTGTAATTTATACTTTAACTGAAGCAATAATATAATGGGAAAAAAATTACTGCAATTTAATTAAGACAGCTAGCTTGTGAGAAACTGAACCCTTTTCTAACTTTGATGAAGAACTATAATGAAGTCTAATACTGTGAACCATGAGTAGAAAAAAATAAAATTGAAACAAATATAAGTGGATATAGAACCCCTCTGTATTTTTCATAAAGAAAAATCCCTTACCAATCAAATTTTATCATTCTTCATTAGATATTTTATGTCATTAAAGCTCATTTGAAAACAGGAATGAAAACCTTTTAATGCTCATATTTTAGAGGTAATGCAGAAGCAAAAGTGCATCACTGCTATTGCCGATTCCATCAGCAAATAGTAAGAAATGAGGACCAAACTACTGTTTTTACGAATCAGTATTTCGGTATGCATAATTACAGTTCTTTTCTAACAGAGCATTGTAGACAGCTAGGCAAGCAATAGAAATTCTGGATATGAATTCTCTGAAAGGCTGACGAGTTTGCTCTATTTGTCGACAGTCTGAATGTCAATGTTGTTACAGTTACAGCAATTCCCAGCCAGGCACTCTGCGTAGCTCTACATACTCGTATTTAAATGTTAAACTAGGTAAGACATTCAGCCCTGGAAATGAGAAAACCTCTACTTTTTCCATTATGTTCCTTTGCTTATTTGATAGGACAAATGAAACAGAATTTGGCTCCAAACATTATCAGCTCTTGAGTATAAAATATAGGAGCTCATTTTATGCTTAATTAATAAGGTACAATATGGATAGCATTCTTTGAAACAGTATGCCATGGAAGAACTACCAACTTTAACACTTGTTCTTAGCATCTTAAGCGCATGGGCAGTGGCTGTCCTAGTCAATAGGGCAAGAAGGAAAGGATGCCCCATCCCTGGAAACATTCCAGGTCAGGTTGGACGGGGCTCTGAGCGACCTGCTCTAGTTGAAGATGTCCCTGCCCACGGCAGGGGGGTTGGACTAGATGACCTTTAGAGGTCCCTTCCGACCCAAACTATTCTATGATTCTATGACACCCTTATGTTGCTGTCGTTGCCTTTTTTGTCACTTTGGATAGATGGAGTTAGTCGCTCTATGCCTCCCTCTCTTTTTCAGTATTTAAAATGGGGATAGTAACACCTACCTGTCTAGAAATCACCCTGGGACTCTTGGAAGGCATCACAGAACACAAGCAAAGGGCCCCTGTGAATGACTTGTAATTTCATGATTTCAAAACAGCTAGATTCTGCAGAGCTAAGAGTCATCTCATGTTCATTTATGGTAGTCTGATTGTCTCCATGGAAACATGGGCAAAACACTTTATTTCCTACATCAACAGAGGAAGATTTGTTTCCATATTACATTAGTTTTAGTGTGCACTGAGCAAAACAAACACAAAAATAAAAGACTTTTCAAAGACTGATTTCATTATGAAAAGATAGTGGTTTCAGTCCTATCGCGTGGAAACAGTCCCTGTCAACCTGATACCGCAGAGGAAAACCTTGCAAGATGGGCAGCGTTCTGCAGAACACCTCTGGATTAGGGATGAAATAGAAAAATCACGGATTTGTAAGTTTATAGGTAAAGAATTTATTGTCAGGAGAAACCACTAGAATTTTAAAGTTAGAGATTTTAGCCATGAGACATGACAAAATGACATGACCCTACAGAATGAGCGCTGCTTCTACTACGCATGGTTTGTACATGATCTAGAAATCTGTACAACACAAAACACATCAAAAGTGTAAATTGGCTGGGGGCTGGCTAGCCTAATAGATTGTAGCTTAATGTAATTTTCATTGCTTTTGAGAGGAATTACCTAAGCAGGAAAAGATGAAGCTCCTCTATGGATAATCAATTAGTCATATAATTGATATCTGGAAGAGGCTTAAATGGGAAATAAATGAAAGGACAAACACCTGTCCTGGCTGGTTCTAACGTACAGTAAATATAAATACAGCAAAGAGAATTCCTTCTTCTAGCGTGAGTTTAGCAGAAACAAGTGCTGTGAAAAATCAGTGAATATCTAATACCGTTCCTCACTCCACAGTGCAAGAGAGAATCTCTAATGTGAAACAAATAAAGATGAAAATTCATAAACTACAAAATAATTTTGTAAAAATTAACTCCACTCTGCTGGAATTGACCAGTAATTGCTGGAAATGTGCCAAAGGCAGAAATTTTGAGACTGGGAGTTTCTGAACAGTAGGAGATGGGCGACTTTTCTGCACAGAATGAAATGAAAGAATAAAATAAGCAGCTGACCTCAGAAGTGGAAAAAGCAGACTGTCAAATGGGCTGGAAGACAGAAAGTGGTCACAAGGAATTAGCATTGTAATTTAGAAGTGTCTAGTGATATAATAGCAAGGAAAATATGAAATTATGGGCTGTGTACAGCCCTGCAGAACAATACATGTAGAAGGAAAAAACCCCAACAAGGGGTTCTTTCTACAGGGTCTTTTCTTGCTACGCTTTAGTTGCTACAGATCAACTTTTAATTCACACAGCCTACAGTTCCCTCTCTTGGTTTTGAGACCTCAAAATTAATTTTCAACAACGAAAGATCACCTTTACAGAGCTGCTGCTAAATGCTCTGTAAACACTTTGCAGTTGGCTTTTTATAGTTCTCTGGCAAATGCATAACAGGCTAAAATTCTAGTCTCATTAATGCATTCCATGGCATCTCGACATGTCTTTTGATAAGTGATTGATTATAATTTTTAAACACAAAAATAATGTTTAGAAGGCTTAAATGGATTCACAGTTTAATTAAAATGCTTTATGTTTCTCAAAAAATTATACATTGATGAAGATATCATCTGACAGAGGATAAATGCTATTTCTCTTGCCAATACTTAGCTAAAATAATTCCAGAAAAAAGATCCTTTATGAAGAATTAAAGTTTGAACAGTTCCTTGTGGATACGTGAGTAACTGCCTGGAATAACTATTATGTTGTTTTGTCTTTTTCCCACAGAGAAAGAGCGGAGGCTGCCTCAGGCAATACAACAGCAAATTCTGTAACTTTGCACTCAGCATGGTAGCTAAAATCCACTTTTACAACAGAGGAACAACTGTTCATAAGAGAATTGCTTCATTTCTGGAACAACTAGGCAAGAAGTGCCTTGAAAAAGAGTCAGCTTCCTGAGTTATGAAGTAATGCTGAATTATTCAGGGTTCCTGATGTACATGGTACTTTTTGTTAGAACAAAGATAAAACATAGAGTTCTAATAAAAAGGAACCATGTCTATCAGTAATGCTGAATAATTCAAATTGGGCTTTACTCCCTTTCAGGGAATATATATTATACTTCCAGAGTCAACTTGTCTGATCTATCTCTAGACATATCTGGAGGCATTGCCCCAAATTTGAGACAAGAATAACGTGAAGAGCAAGAAACAGTGTTACAGTGGTTTGGAGACAGGAGATGGGAAAGAGGGAAGACACTAGCAGGAACTACTACTATACTTCTAAGTTAATTAGCTTCATTCAGTTTTGATCTGAAAAGTTGTAAATGTTACCTGTAACTGCTATCCCCTCCTAGACTACGCCGTTCCCAGTGAATATGGAAAACCCAGGGGGATAAGCAGTGGATCTCAGATTGGAGGGAATACCAAATAATGCCAGATGCTTTTCCAAGTTCAAGCAAGATCCTTGTTGAAAAATGACAGTCAGAAGATAGAAACAGTATAACTGTGACCTTAGTTTTAAGGATAAAAAATCATTTCCATTTATATAAATGTGCTGTGATGTTAAGGGAACAGAAATTGTATTTCAGCATGATTTATCCATCCCACTGCTTATTCTGCGGAATATATTTCTATTTGCTTTTAATCAGTAAATTGACATTTTAATAAGGGTGCATCACTACAAAGAGGTCTTCTCTACTGCAAGAAGAGGGCGGAGCAAGCTGTACAGTAAGACGGACTGACAATGAGGGAGTACCCCTGTTCCTTTCTGATTCCTCCTCCCTCCCCTGTGGGGTTTGCAATACCTCCCTGTATTACTTGGGCTGACACTGAACTGGAAAATGAGTTTAGCTTGATTTTACCATAGTCAAACATTAAAATTTGTTCAGAGAAAATGTGTTTGTCTGACATAATGACTGAATTTGCATTTATAGTTTGGGCAAGATGATTTTTCCAGCTGATTTCATAGTACTTTCCAGGAGAGAGCGGCTGCCAGAAAACCTAACTCAAAATTTTCATCCACTCTAAGTCATGTCAGAGCAAAGACTGTAGGCAACCTGAATATGCTAGGTGTGCAGGAGAGAAAAAAACTAACCAAGAGCTTCATGTCATGTGCTTTGACCCTTTCTCAACACTTTGGCTATTAAAGTAACTTTCTTTACTGAGATATAGAGGTGGGAAGCAGCTGTACTAACTAGTAAGCCTAAGCAGCAGTTAAGTTACAGTCCAATCGACCGTATCGCAAGTCTTGGAAATAAACACTGTCACATCAGCTTCTACTATTGCCACAGAGGCAGTCTTAGTGTTCAGTACTGTAAGTTCACCAACAATACAGAAAAAAAAGTCATTCTGCCCATTATGCTTGAGAGCCATTATGTTAGACATCACAATTTGGAAGCAGGGAGTCAACGTTTCAGTTCAGGGTATTTAATGTAGCTACTTACATAATCGTCCCTTACTCTTTCATGCACAATGCATAAGCATACAGAAAAAGTTAAGACATTAAAAAACCACAATTAGAAGAAATATCAGTATCTTAATGCATTATTCCGTGCGTATGTCTGGTATAAATGAGCTACGAGGATATATCACAAGAACTCAGATTAAACTACAGCAACAGCCTTTGTATTAACGTGCAAGACCTAATGAGGGAATTCCTTTCTCTCCTTCTCACACAGTATCAATTTCATGCCCTCTAGGTTTTTAAATGGACCACAAATCTTTGTGATTTGCTTTTTTCTCTAAAGGAAGATGACCATATCAAGTCTTCTAATGCGAGCTGAACAGTCAATAACAGTCAAGATATTTATTAGGCATAATAGACTCCTTAAACATGGAAGAATCTATATGGGACATGGCCATTAGTATGTGTGTAGCCTTTACTACTGGCTCTCAGTATTTGCTGAAGGTGTATGGTGGGACACTGACATTAATATATAGATAGATTTTTTTAAGGGCTTGGCAAACACTTCAGAACAGTAGGTGTCCAAGTGCCAGTGTCATTGTTTCAGAAGCAAGGTCCTTCCTTCCTCCTTTCAGTGGATTGTCTCAGTAGCTCCTCCTTGAAGTTTTCTATCAAGCTAATTAATTTATAGTATGTCAGGCTGCAGGATGATTTGAAACTCAGCATGTTCTGCTACTGTTAATTTGTTTATGTGCCTAAATTTCACATCACTATACGCATTTTCAGGTGGATTTCTGGATCATTTGGTTTTACAATGAAACAGGACAAAGCCAAAAGGCCATGGCTAGAAGTGCTTTACTGACCCTTATTATTTACTTGCAGCCTGAGAAAGGCAACAAATGAAGAGGAAGCTCGGCAGGCTCATGACTACAAATACAGAAGAGTGATGTGCTTTTTTACTGGCAGAGGGGTACTGGCAGTGGACTGTCATGTTTTTGTAGTGAAACAAAATGATCGTATAGTCTCTCTTTTCTGTGAGTAACCTCAGATAAATTTTTCATTGTGCTTAAAATCCCAGAGTGTTACAGCTGGAGTGCTGATCCTGTAGAATGCTGTTTACCCACAACTTCCTCTGATGGCATTAACTGGCAGCTTTAAAAAATGTCTACATCCATGAAGAGCCATTACCTCTATGGGAAGTACTAAGTGCCTGTACCAGAGAATGCGCAAATTTAAAAATGGCCGTATTTTTACAGATAACTTACCTTTTAATGAAGAAACACTGGGTATTATCAGAGACCAGTGGAAGCTTTGGTTTCTTTGGGATCAGGATTTCACTTTCTGCTTTTAAATGGTTTTTGTTAAATGATTCATAAGATAGGACCAATAGGAAGGTAGGGAAACTCAAGGCTTATCTAAACAACAGCTTTGGTCACTTGGAGGATTAAAATACTTCTACTCTATTGCTGACACATTTGAGAAACAATGCACATATGAAAAAGAAACAAATGGAAATAAAACAACAGTAGACATGAACATTCTTGCCACCATGGTAAAGCTGATAGCTTGGCAATACATATTACTGCTCATACTATGTTCTAGAAGAGAAAATGGAAGCCAAACATTAGGGACAGTTTGGGCCAATGACCCTATCGCTGCACGCTGTTATGGTTCCGGTATCTTTGTCGCTCATACTTGATAGTGCTATCAGAAAGAGGAGACCAGAATAGCTAGAATCTTTCATTCTTACCCATTACAGCAGTTCTCACGTAATGAATAATTCACATCTACGTTATTTGCTTGAACTGCTGAATGCTGGGACTCACAACCAGATAATTAGCTAATAAAGAATAGCGGATTTGTTGCACGCTTCACTTCCCAGTTTCTCCAAATTAATGTAAAGATGACAATGTGCATTCATACAGAACATATCCACAAGCAATGTAGGAAGAAGAAATCTTAAAAGCATCACATAACTACTAAAATCTAGATAATGCATGTAGCTTCAAAACGATGTTAAAATTTGTCCAGTGCTACAGTCATACATGTGGATTTGCCTTATAACGTATACCACTATACTGCCTGAAATGATCCCGCATCTTTCTGCAGCTGAAATCAGAGATGGAGAAGCCCACAACTGATCACATTGTCTTTCAGAATGGAAGCTTTTGGCCCTCCCCAAGACGATCAACTGGAAGCTGTTTTATTAGATTAGATTACATATTTAATTAGAGTTACATTAGCCATCAACATTTAAAAGCTTCTAGACTCCTTTTACTCTTTCTTTAAGATTAAGTGTGCCTATTATCAACTGTCCTAGGCCATACCTTAAGAACATGCAATGCAGAGCACAGGCTCAGGTTTAGTGGGACCAGATAGAAAGTGCTTAGGGGAATATCGCTGCCCATTAATGACATCTGAAGCGGTGCCCACACTCCCATGTCTAGTTGCTTCCTCTCCAGCACTGTGAATTTTCCAAATCCAGTGTAAAAACCAAATTGTAATATTTGTCATTTTATTAGAACGGCAAGAGTGCAGTCACTATTTTGGTAGCATTTGAAAGAAGTATTCAAGACATAATTTGTACATCACAGAAAGGGAGGGAATAGGGCATGAGGCCATCTGTCTTCTGACTGAAACTGATACAGGCTTTAATGGAGTTACACTGGGGATCTGGCTTAAGTGGGCTTGCAAGAAAAGGAAACAAATGTGGAACAGTTAATGAAGCAGAATGTGAGTGAGCATCAACCAGTGTGATAGCCTGTGATGACTCTGAAATAAAGATATGTGCTCTTCTTGTAGAAATTACAGACTCCTGAGGCAAATCTTCAGCAGAGAACACCTGCTTGAGCAGCACCCAAGGAATACTTAATGTTATATGAAGAACAGAAGGCTCCATTGGTAACTGTGGAGTTCACTTTTTCAGTGAAAAAAACCCAAACCTAAAAAGTATCAGTCAACTAATGCCCTTAGAAATGCATGAGAGAGAGAGAAGAACTAATAGATAGAAGTACCAGTGGTTCTTCTGGAGTGTTGCGTCTTCTGTGGGCCCACTGATCCCATCGGTATCTCTAGCTTATACGTTACTTGAGAGCTTGCAAATGCAACTGAAATACAGAAATGCTGTATTTCAGCATGCCAGTATGTTTTGGTACTTTAATCACAGGTTGCCTACTTGCTGACATAAAATAATCCTAATCTTCCCCACTAAAGTTTTGCCCAGCTCTCATTTGCTAATTTAGCTTGCAGCCAGCATTTAACTCATCTCTAGGCTACATCCTCATCTTTGAGAAAAGACTTGCTCATCTCACTTCAAATGACTCAGAGGATTCAATATCCTATTAACTTTCTGAAAATCTCGTTGTTCCATAATTTTGCCAGTTGCAGTGAGTGTGTGTTAAATTTACTCACCAACATGATCTTCTTTTATTATAACTTGACACCTTATCTCATCAGCACTGCCTTGAACTGTTGACCTCAGAAACTACGCTGATGTTTAATGGGGGGGGGGGGGGGGAGGGGGAATGTGTCTGGTGGTGGAATTTCATTAATTAGCCACCTACCAAATTACTCTGCCAAGAGGGAACAAGTATAACTGATACTACATTTCCTAGATGAGTCTGCAAATAGCACAAAGACAAGAACTAGCATCTATAGCCCAATATGATCTTAACTCTCAGACTGCAGGATAACAATTAAATTCTGGTGTAACTAAATACCTCAATCCAGTGAAATCTGTAATCCACAGGACCTCTTACTAATCACTTAGAAATCAAAAGCCTCATCTGACCACTACCCAGATGAAAAGAAGTGTAAGTTGTCCTTGCTGCTCTGTGACAACTGAATGAAACCTTTTGCACTGTATGAGACTACAAGCAGCACACTATCCTTTATGCTGTTTCAGCTGGGGGCTGGTAAGTTTTAGTTAAAATGGATTAATCAGGTATCTGAAGATCATGTGAACATATCCAGAGATTTCTATTGAGCTCAAGTGATAGGATCTTGAATCTATAGAAGAATCAGGATTTTTTTTTGGTACCGTATGTATAAAACAGCACCGCCAACGCCTTTCTTCTTAGCCTTGAATTTATCGTTCTGAAAATTGATCAGATGTATCAAAAAAAGTTGGTCAACTGAATGCACAACTGAAAATCCATGCGATTCAGATCAACAGGTTGCCTAGAAAATTAAGAGGAAATGAAAGGAATAAGCTGCATTTACTGACGGGATATCCATTACAGTCCGCGTAGAAGAGACACTGATAAAGTAGAAGGGAGAGATGGTGATGTCAACCAGAAGGCAGAACTCCAGTTAGAGGATGTGGTCTCACCAACTCTTGGGAAAGGAGCATGGGCTTGGTGAGGCATTACAAAACTAGATTTGCAAAGCAGGCATCAAACACAGAAAGCATGGTGTCATGGCATAGATTTTAGCAGTGGTAGGTAAAGCCAGATTGCTATTTTGAGAGCCCTTGAATTCATTATGTTCCTACCTGAAGCCTAGTCAATGAATACACATTTTATCATCTTGATGTACAGCATAAAGAATGATTTCCCTCATTAATACAAATTGAACTTTCAGTTCCAAGCAACTCAGATGATAAGAGGTTGTAGGAATGTGTGGCAAGTCCTGGCCAATTACTCAGGATGTGGCCCTAATTAACATTCTTGTGGTCAGTTTTTTAATTTTATATATTTCAGAATTTCATGTTTCAAATGCAACATGGTGTTTAGAATGTTTAGAATATTCACTAGCTAAAAAACTGGAAAAATATGTTGATCAGATGTTCTTAAGTGTTAGCTTGTAAGCAGTATGCTATTGCTGTAACGTCCTGGTGATATACAGAGATTACACCAACTACTATATATTCCTGTGTATAATTGAAGCTTGTATTTTAAAAAAAGAAGAGCAAGCTTGGATTCTATGGCATTGCACTTGCATGTGGTAGTGACACAAGAGGAAGTTTCATTTCAGCAGCTTTCCTTGCCTGAAGTCTCCTGTTTTTAGCCCCCCATGACATATGAGTTCTGTCCATGAAAATATGGTACTGGGCAGCAATTGTAAAATGCCAGAATTTAGCATTCAAGGTTCTAAGCTGTTACAGTGATGAAACACATCATTAAAAGGTAATAAATACCAATAAATACCAGTATTTTAAGTGATGATGAACACATGCTGAACTTGGCGCAAAACTGGGACCAGTTAAGTACATGTCCAATTCAAACTCTTATTCAAGGTGGCTCGCTGAACACCTGCTTCGAGAAATCTCTTGTATGGAAAGGTATTACACAGAGCTTTTCTGGGCAGGGGCTGCTAATGGAGATGGGAACTGCCATTTCAAGAACACACTTTCAAACTAAAGCATTTTTTTCTAATAGCTGAGGCAATTTGAAGTGCTTGGTGTTTATTTCATGTAAGGGAGTGCAATCCCTTAATACATTCTGTTCCCCATTTCCTTACAGCCTATATAATTCAAAGGGACAAAATACAAAAGTTGAAGATTCTCCATTCGAGAGACTAAAACGAGAAATGAAAACATTTATATCACTTAAATCTGACTCACTCACACTTCCATTTAAGTTTAAAAGAAATCTAAAATTCTCCAGTGTTTCACAACTACCAGCTGGGAAATTACGTTGATGTAGAAATGTCAAGACATAAACATACCAGGTGGGAAACCATCTCATTTAACATTAGATTCCCACACTGTAGGCATCTAAAACCTAACTACTCCTCTGACTTGTTTTTTGACAGCTATCTGAATATCAGATGAATTGCACCCCAGAGTATCTATTTGCCTGTACCAATGAGAAACAGAATCTAGACAATCAGATCCATAGTAACAGACGCCTAAATGTAGATAGATGAATCCCTGCTGCTGTGATGATGCACCCTACTGACAATGCAATAATCCATAGGGGATAAAAATGAGACAACTTTGGCTGGCTCCTATATTCCTGAGGTAATGCTATTGAAAATATTTTGCTAACAATGCTACCATGAAAAAAAAAAAATCAGAGGGAGGGAGTCTCAAACAATTTACTTGTGAAGAATCCACGAATTCTGTCCTTCAGCCATTTCATTTGGGCAATTTTTAAAGTGGTTTCCTTAGATGGGGAGAAAGAGAGGGGTATGTTACCTTCAATTACTCATCAAAACAGTTCCAAAAGCACTTATGCTTTGAATTTAGTCAGCAAATACATCAACAGGTACCATAATTACTTATTAAAGAAGCAGTATGCTCAGCCCTGTACCTGAGATCTAAGGACCTGTCCCTGCATATCCTTTGAGTATGGAGGTTTAGAAGCCTGGCAAGCAGTATTACGGATTCCCTGTTTAGCCTATATAAGTTACAGTGAGTATCTTAACCTGAGCTTTTATACTTCAGTTATCTGTCAGAGCTGCTAGCTTGTTCTGATAGATATAGCCTAACATTATTAGCACCTTAGGAAGATTTTAAATTTCTTTAGTAATCCTTCAAGAAACTTATAAAATTGCAGCAGCTGCACTTTAGCCTGTGGGAAAATGAAAGCAAGAGGTTTATCAGTCTTAGGTGAGGAAATACGGAGAATAAAAGGCAGAGCTAGACAGAGAATTCTAGTATCTCTGGCTGCCAGTTCTGTGCCAGTTCACTGAAATGTGCTTCTCTGTCATCATGAATTAGCCCAATTGTATGCTGCACTCTATATTTGCAAAAGTTGGAAGCTTCTGGATGCAACTGCACATGAGAAAGACCTCAGTCACTAGGGGAGTGGCCTCTCCTGGCTATTTGAAGGACTGGCATTGACAGGATTAAAGAGAGGATTATTTTATTTGTGCTGTAGACAAGAAAAATCCCTGTATATTCACAGAAATGTGAATAGAACCCTGAATATGACGCAGTAAATCTTAGAGGAGATGCAGACTACACTCCTCATCTCAGAGCTCCCTGCTGATCTATTGCAGAGACGTACTGTGAAGCAATTTCAGAGCATACTATGTCTTGCACTGCCAGCCAAGCGATGAATAGTACAGTGCCTGCCAGACTGCACTGGGGCTTGGGAGAAAAAAAAGCAAGACATGAAAATTTCCTGCAACTGCAAAGTTTGGTGGATTTGGGGAGAATTTCCCATCCATACACAGAACTCAAAAAAAGAGAGAGATCACTTACCTCCACACTACATTCCCTACAAGAAACAAGTGAAAGAACCAGTATCAACAGGTGAAAGAATTAGAATTAATAGGCAAACCAGAATTCACACATGGCATTAATAAATCATAGCGAGGTTTGAATACAATTAGTTTAACAGACATCAGCTACAGGAAGCAATAGAAAGTGAATTGTGTTGCTGAAGCCATAAAAAGATAATTTATGCTCTCAGAAGTGACTGCACATGTATTTCATATTTGGGGTAATCAATACACTTTGCAAATAGAAGTTGCAAACTTGGGAAAAAATCTTTTCCAGACCTCAATCAATAAATTCCAAACTTCCTTCTCCCTCTGCATCCAGACCTCAATCTAAAATAAATTCCAAACTTCCTTCTCCCTCTGCCGTGAAATGCTGGGTTTTTTTAGGTTACTATCCCTTCAAAATGTGCTAGACAGAGAAATATGCCTTCTGACAACTATTCTTGAAGTCAGAATTGGATCAGAGGATTTTAAGACTGGCAGAAGCATCCCCATGTCCCCATGCCTAGTGGCAGGCTTTATCCCCAAGAACACCTCCTCAATACGAAAGTTCATTATTTGTTGGTTATTTCAATTTTAGATAGAAAAAAAATAATAAAAAAGATTCCATAATGCTCTGAATGCTGACAGTATAAATATTCATTCTTTCTCCTATTGTCTTTTTATTAATGCACTTGTTTCACATACAAAGTGTTTTTAATGGCATGAACAGTCCCCTTTGGGAAAACAAATGGTCTAAGCGAAATGCAAAATGATTTTTAGTTTGTTATACTAATAGCAACAAAAATGTGATTACTGCTGAAGGAGATCTGTGTCCTTCCAAATCCTTCTGATATTTATGCAAATACTCAAAAGGGCTATGATTTTCCCTCTGTGGAGGAAATCTTCCATACCACAGTGTAAAAGCAGAGTCTATATTCCCACTGAGAGGGTTAAAGCACTTGTCAAGTACAGTGTTAAAGCAGGGGCATCTCAAGGAACAGAGCATACACAAAAGGCAGATGGAAGCAATTTGAAGGCCACTTGAAAATTCCCAAAGCAGCAAGGGGCACATATGTATTTATTTCCCTAGGCATAGGCTAGAAGAGAACTGTACCAGGGCTACCTGATGTGCCCATGGCAAATATCAATTAGCATGAGGAACACCAGGATTTTGCTATGGAGGGATTTGTGGCCACCCCAAGTGACCTGGATTTTGGGAGATGCTCAGTACTTCTGGATCTTGTACTGCCTCAACTCCTTTGCCAAACCTTCCTACAGATTTATGGAGAAGGAAGCAATATGGCTTGCCATAAAGCAGTTTCACGCTCTCGGTGTAAAGTTCCCTGCTGCTTTATTTGGCTTATCAGGCGCTGTTCTCCTGCCTCTCTCCCTGCACTGCTGTATAGTTCCATTACATCTCCACAGCAATCTGTAACAATTGAGTCTGAAGTGAGGCTATTAAGAAAAGACAAAAGCATCTTGCTTCAGAACTCTCTATAAATGAAAAACATATTCCTAATTTCATATCGGTATTTCATTTATTTTAGGCTTATGAAGGGCTCTTATTCTCTAATCATACAAATGGGTAATATATTTCCGTTTCCATTAAGCTTCTGATGTCAAATTTTTCTTCAGTATTGGGGTAATGGAATTTCTTATTATTTTCTCATACGTTCCACTGAGGATATTTGGTCTTTATTTGTAAATAAATAGAACAATAAGTGAGGAGATAATAATAGCTCGTACAGAGAAAAAGTCTGCCTAACTATGGGGTTGTCTCTCTAAGTATTCTGGATTCTACCAAAATAAACCTTGAAAGGTTGTAATTGAAAGGCACTACACTCCTGACAGGCTTTACACTGATAAAAAGGGCACGATAATTAATCACTTGCCTTATTAGAAAGATATGATTCTTCACAATCATTAAAAATTACTACAAGAGCTGATAACCTGTTAACTCCTCAGGAAGGCAGCTTTGTGAATGTGAATGTAAGAGACAATAACTGCAAGTTATGTCAGCAACAGAATACGGATGAACTGCAAGGGAAATGGTAAGGGCAGTGTTAGCATCAGGGAAGAGATTATTCAAATAAAATGTACTCTAAAACCACCTTCTGCTGAATTAAAGGAACACACTAATAGCATATGTGGTTAGCTGGAAAGAAAATCTCAACAGAAAGCTAAGGCCGAACCCTTTCCTAATTTTGTCTTTCCAACATCTTCACTTTTTTTTTTCCTTAAACAATGGAACCACAGGGCTTACTTCTGGACTATTATCTGCTTAATTAATGGTATCTTTGGTTTCAAGATACCCTACAGTTTCCTCCTCATCACCTTCTACCTTATCTCTATGAACCAGGTTATGCACAGGACCCAAGCAAAGTAAAAGACATCTGAAAATGACCAGCTGCCTTGAAACTCTATATAGAGCAAAAACATCTTCGGCAACACTTCAAAAAAAAAAAAAAAGAAGAATGGAGAGCATTTTGCCACCTCAAACAAAAACAACAGAATTTTGCTGTGACCTGATGAAACCTGTTCTGGTGGGTTATGACTAGTATGGAAATCCTGTGTTGTTAAATACTGAATAATTACTTTTAACAGATTCTTCCCTTCTCTTGATGAAACGATAAGAGGAAAGAGGCTGAAGAGACTAGAGTGCAGAGTTCGTTTGGGGACACAGAGGCAGCACGTATGTTTAAGTTTATGATGAAGCTCAATACCATTCCCAGCACAATCACGAAGCCTATAGTTTGCCAGAAGTCTGAAAACAGGCTCAAATCAGTACTGCAATGAAGCTCACCATCTTAACATGGACACTACTACCCTTAAACAAACAACTTTTGAATCTTTCAGACTAAGAAGAAAAACAACCGTTTAAACCATTGCTTATTTTGGAATCAATCTGATTTTTATGACCTGAGATTTTCAGAAATCAAGGCAGTGTGATTCAACAATGATACGGCTAACTGCCTGACAGACCACACAGGAAGACTAGAATCGACTTCTGGCTCTGAGACGCATCTTCTCAATGTCTTCCTCTCATACCTGAGGAAGAAAAGCAACAGGAATATCCTTGGGATATTAATGACAGCGAACTACTTCAGTTCACACTTTCTGCTGACTGGGACTTATTAGCCTTGTCTGCCCACCCATGCTTTATCTCCTCATAATTTCTTACTAATTATCTTCTACATCAAAGCTTTTGGGTGGCTGTAATACTGTAAAATCATCTAATGAAGTACCATACTTCAAATTACATTTTATGTAACAGCAGGTTCTCAGATGGATAAAATACGGCAGGAAAAATGCCCAAGTGTTAAACCACTGGAGCTTGCTGTGATGCTCAGGACCCTGGCAATAACGACTCTGAAATATTTAAGCACCCAGCTGTTGGCATTTCCTATGAGGGACTGTGAAGCATGCAAGCATGAAGGGTGGTGGACAGTACCTACCACAAGTTGGAGTGTTAAGCCTTGATTCAGGGGAGTATGTGAACAGGTAACACGATTGAAAAGCTGTGTCTTAGATCCTCTTTTCAATGCTGTACCCAAAGGCTTTGGTGTCTTTGTCAAGACAGTGTCTTAACAAACGTGAAGAAATCATGAAAGCGATGGTTCATCAAAGCTGCTCATTCTCTGTAGCCTTTAGTATCAGGCTGAGTAACCTCAAACAGACCTGAAATAGGTGGGCACGTTGCCACCTCTCCTGCTATTGAAGCTATTCCACTGTCAGCAGTGCACCACCTGCCCAAACACGGGATGCCTGCTGTGCGACAGCACGGCCGGCTCTGAAGAGCCAGTCGGGCACAGGAAAAGACAGAGATGACATTAAAGCAGCATCTCTGTTGCCACTGAAAAAAAAGGCCCCGTTTGCCGTTTCCTCTGTTGAGGAAGGTGGTAAACAAACACTGCAGAGAGCTTTCTCAGCATGACAGGGCACTGTCAACGCAACAGATTTTTGCATTACCCTGTATATTGGCTTTCACAAGAAAGGTTTAGGATTAAGGCTGGCATCAACACTTCTTGCTCTCAAGGCAAAAGCATAGGCAAGTCTTATTGGTACAGCAAGTGGAATTTTCTCCTGGGATGTTCAAACAAGCTTTCAAGGAGTGAAGAAATATCAGACCATTTATAGTTTCACGTGTGCAAGATGCTCTTCTTCAAACATGACCTTTGTGCACATAAACACAAGCTCCAATATCAGGAAAACAGTAATTCTTTACTCAGTTTCTCAGAATTCAAAACTTTGGCTGCTGTATGGAAATGAACAGGCAAAAGTGCAAAACAAGTACTTTTTTTTCATACTGACCCATCCTGAACAGAACTGCAGAATCACTGCCACAGGAAAGTGATGAAGCTAATAACTTAACGAGGTCCCCAAAGGATTGGACATTTATGCAGACAGTAAAAATACCTAGAGCTATCATAATTAATCACACAAAGGATATTTCAAGGCTTAAACCTAATTCTGCGAAAGCTCAGGAGAAGACCTAATGGGAAGATCTATGCAGCTGTGATGGATGACTGTGATAGTAGCTGTGCATGGCTTGCTTTCTGGTTCACTTGATCTCTCTACACATGGTGCCTACTGGCATCCCAAACCACTTACTAGCATATTAAGAATCCATGTATGCTTTGGCTACAGAAGGTCCTGTTTTCTCCGTAGCACTCCTGCTGCCCTGCTGTCTGCAGCTGTAGGGAATTTCTCTGGTTCTGAAGGTGGCTGAGGTGGCCTCCAAAGGACAATGCTGTGTATGTAGCAAATTCCTGCCTATTTGCTTATTGCACAATTTTAACACATCTTTTTCTGATGCATCTGCCTCAAGCCACTGTGAGAAAGGGGACATTGGACTAGTTCGTGTCATTTAGAAAAGAAATTCCTATTTTCCTGTGTTGTTTTTTCCATCCAGATACATGATAGACCTCTGCTGACTTAAAAACCAAATAAACTGTGCCAGGTGGCTGACTTATTCAAAGGGTGAAACTGAACCTTGCAGAGACAGTAAAACAATAAAAAAATAACAAGTAACAGGTGTCACTGGGCCTATAATTATTTATAAGAACAACTGGAGACCCCAGTAAGAGCTCAACAGTCCACTCAGGCGTCAAACATACATGAAATGGGAAAAGAAACCCTATCTCTTGCAATGTTCAGCTAAGGCCAGCAATTACTGTCTCCCATGTGGGCCTAAAACTGAGTTATTACTACAGATGTGCCAGTGCACCAGGGATCTCTTTATGTTTCTATACCACAACTGTGAGTCATTCCATTCCCATAAGCCAGTCATCCAACAAGTAAAAACCCAAGACATGTGCCCTGGTTATTTGCAGCCATATGTGTGCTGCAGTCAATCCATCTGTAGCCTGTTCTGCATGCCAGTTATTTTCGAGAGACTGGACTGGAAGTGGGGCCCATTAGATATCCGCAGTTAATTAATAGCATTCTCTTTGCCTTTTATCTTCTCTGCCTTTCATCTGTGGATGTTATGCTACAACAGATGCTGATGTACCTTTAGACACAAGTAGTGTTACAGTGGCTTAAATAAAATCCCCAAGTAGTTTTAAAACATACTGACATGTGGGGGGTTTTCACCTATTCAGTGAAGTTAATATTGGTAGACAGAGTATTTAAACAAAACAGCTTCTTTTGATGTGCAGACTGGCAGATCAAGGAAACGTAATCACTGAACTAAATCTCTCTGAAAAGCACTGCAGCATACATATGCTCATTAGAGTACAAGATTGCTACTTATCCGGCCCCTGAGTAATATTTATAAAAGGAATAAACACAGTTAATGTGAACAGTTCAATGACTTGAATGCCTGGGCAATGCATTTGATGTATTTTAAACATGAATAAGATATGCCTTAACTTTAATTTATCTAAACATAACTGAAACTTGACAACCTGAGCATCTACTACAGATCACAGTCGAAAACAGTTTATTGTATTACTTGTTTGCCCTTCGTGGTTTACAAGACATATCCAATATTTCTCAAGTAAAAAAAAAAGTACGGAAATCTCAGTGTGAAGACCTAGTCATGCTAAAAATCAGATACATAGTTGTAAGAAAGATGCTTTAGTTAGTGTAGTATTTGAGATAAACTAGAGCTCAATAACATGAATTAATATGGAGTCTGCTAATCAGTAAATTGTGCCAAAAAACAAACCTCAAAATAAATAACCCCCTCCCCTTAGGCTGCCAGGACCTTTAATATAGGATGCTGCTATAATAACTTTTTATGTTGTTTCACACTGCTGCTTCTGGGTTACGTTGTTGGTGACATGAGCAAAAACTATTTCCTTCCCAGTAATTTGTCCATTTTACTCCCAAACCCTTAAAGAATATCTAATTAAAAAAAAAAAAAAAAAAATCAAGATAGTTAAAAATGGCAAAGAAAAAATTATTGTAACCCATGATAGAAAGGGAGTGGACAAATACAGGCAGCACTGTTTCAACCCTTCTCTTACAAAGCATTTGCTAAACAAAGCCACCATCTACTCAATAGAAAATGAAAAAAGGGTGGGAGCTTTAAACAGAATCCCCCAACACTCAGCAAAACTCAATGCAAATACAGGGCCGGTGTAGGCTCTTGGCAACTGAATGAGTTCTCACAGCTACAAATAATGTATGATAATATAAACCTATTATGGTCAGGTAGCTGCCTGGTTCACTCTTTGGAGTCTTTATCAGGTTACTGACCGCAAGCTCTCTCCCCTCTCAGCTCCCACTCTGCTTTAGAGAGATGAAGGAGAGAGCTCCTAAGTTTTTGCAACTGATGTGTCTAGCTGGAAGATAATTTCTCCAATCTTTACTGCAATAGAAGAGCAAACAGATGTGTTTCACACATTTCTGAGGCACTGGGAAGAATGAGAAATGAGTCAAGAAGAATTAGAAACGGGTTGATGCTTCAGCCTCCATTTGGATATACATGTAAGACAAGACTGTTGTCTAACCAGAATCTTAAAATGTCTCCCACAAGCTGCTTACACACTTATGCACAGATTATACCAGAGGCTCAGGATGAGGGTTTTGTTTTTGCAAATCCACAGTGCACCTGAAAGGCTGGTACCTGATGTAAATTTCAATATAAAGGAGGAAAAGAACCTGCTATTAAAATCTTAAAATTAAGTAATGGTCTCATGGCCCTGAACTATGTCATGTCTATCATCACCACTTGACATCTTGCTTCCCTATACTGTAGGTGCACAGTGATGACTCTTCATCCACCACGCATGACAAGTACCATCAATTTATTGGACGCATAAAATCATTTAGGTTGGAAAAGAGCTTTAAGATCAAGTCCAACCGTTAACCTTGCACCGCCAAGTCCACCAATAAACCATGTCCCTAAGCGCCACATCTACACGTCTTTCAAATACCTCCAGGGATGGGGACTCAACCAATTCCCTGGGCAGCCTGTTCCAATGCTTGACAACCCTTTCCATGAAGAAATTTTTCCTATATCCAATCTAAACCGCCCCTGGCACAACTTGAGGCCATTTCCTCTCGTCCTACCGCTTGTTACTTGGGAGAAGAGACCAACACCCACCTCGCTACAACCTCCTTTCAGGGAGTTGTAGAGCGTGATGAGGTCTCCCCTCAGCCTCCTTTTCTCCAGGCTAAACAACCCCAGTTCCCTCAGCCGCTCCTCATCAGACTTGTTCTCCAGACCCCTCACCAGCCTCGTTGCCCTTCTCTGGACACGCTCCAGCACCTCGACGTCCTTCTTGTAGTGAGGGGCCCAAAACTGAACACAGTGTTCGAGGTGCGGCCTCACCAGGGCCGAGTACAGGGGCACGATCACTTCCCTACTCCTGCTGGCCACACTATTTCTGATACAGGCCAGGATGCCATTGGCCTTCTTGGCCGCCTGGGCACACTGCCGGCTCATGTTCAGCCGGCTGTCGACCAGCACCCCCAGGTCCTTTTCCGACAGGCAGCTTTCCAGCCACTCTTCCCCAAGCCTGTAGCGCTGCATGGGGTTGTTGTGACCCCAGTGCAGGACCCGGCACTTGGCCTTGTTGAACC
Organism: Aptenodytes forsteri; assembly: GCF_000699145.1. Lineage (NCBI taxonomy): Eukaryota > Metazoa > Chordata > Aves > Sphenisciformes > Spheniscidae > Aptenodytes > Aptenodytes forsteri. The sequence continues at coordinate 14,993,514 of NW_008796044.1, forward strand.
TCATACAGTTGGCCTCGGCCCATCAATCCAGCCTTTCCAGGTCCCTCTGCAGAGCCTTCCTACCCTCAAGCAGATCAACACTCCCGCCCAACTTGGTGTCATCTGCAAACTGACTGAGGGTGCACTCGATCCCCTCGTCCAGATCATTGATAAAGATATTAAACAGAGCTGGCCCCCGATACTGAGCCCTGGGGAACACCACTTCCGGGTGGTGGCCAGTGGGACCACCAACTGGATTTAACTCCATTCACCACCACTCTTTGGGCTTGGCCATCCAGCCAGTTTTTTACCCAGCAAAGAGTA
>NW_008796044.1:14993905-15013867 GCF_000699145.1 Aptenodytes forsteri
ACAGCCTTTCCCTCATCCACTGATGAGCGGGTCACCTTGTAATAGAAGATCAGGTTAGTCTAAGCAGGACCTGCCTTTCATAAACCCATGGTGACTGGGCCTGATCACCGGGTTATCCTGTACGTGATGCATGATTAACTCTCTTCCCAAATTGGTTTCTTGGTAAGAGAAGCAATGACAGTAATTCTGCAGTTTTAAAGCATTATAAGGGCCCAAAGCTGCCAACAACCATGTAGATATGAAGCAGGGTTAAATTTCTTGACACACAGGTAGCACAGCTTCATCACATACTAGTGAGAAATTCAGCAATAATTGGTGCCCAAGATGACATTTCTTTGTTCACTTATGAAACTTAAGAAGTGTAAAGATTAAAAGCACCAAGAAATTTAAAAAAAAAAGCCTGTAAATACATACTTCTATACACTAACACATGCACATGTACAGTACATGATAACCTCTTCTTTTGGTGACTTACACCATTTTTTGCTCCCCATGCCTTTCTGAGGTAGAACAAATTACATACTTGTTCCACTCCAAAAGCATTTTGAATGTTCTTGCTCCACATTGCTGGAGAACGGTCTCTCTCTTGTGTGATGTGACAAACCAGCTCTAGAAGGATGTAATATTTGACAGTACCATACTACCCAAGTACCTACAGCAAAGGACACAGGCTTTGCCCTACTGAAAGATGATGAAATGATGGTCTCTATTACTTTCATTGATTGAGTCTCCCTTTTTAATTCATGGAATTGGAGTAGGTGGATTAATGCCATTTCAGGAACAAGAGGAAAAGGTGCCTACAACAAAGGAGTGCTATAGTAATTGGCACTTGCAGAAGCCGAGACAGTGCTTGAAACCTATTCTGTAACGCCAGCAGACACCTGGGTTTGATCACGCTGGTGAATATAAAAAGCCTCAACTATATGCTTTGTCTGAGAATAGCAACAAAAGAGCTCTAAGGGCTCTTGTGAAGGGAGCAGAGGAGGGCTAAACAAGTCTCAACTCTTACCAGTGTCAGTGGGAGTTAAGGGCACTTTGCATCCCCAAGGAGATGGGGAATGCAGAGAATTTGCAGAATCAAAGCCTATAAAATGTATTAATTATTATATCTCACAATATTGGCCTAGCTGCTACTACTGCAGTTACAGCCCTTTAACCTTTGCGCACTCCTGCAAATGACAATGTCTAAAAGCCTGGAAACGACACAGATATCCATGACTGCTTACAGAGGGGGGCTCAAGGACCTGGCCCAATGTATCATCCCCAAGCTTTTCTGTCTCCCTATCTACTATAGCACTATGTTGTATTATTGGCATGACTGTCATATCAAACTCACTTAGCTACAATGTATTTCACAAATGACCAAGGGTTGTGGCTCGTGTTTGTTGTCATTTTTAAAAAAGCTCACTGAATGTCATTGAATGTCTTAGTAGAAGCTATTTCTGAGTGTAGTCGTGGAAACAGATGTCTGGAGAGTGGCGTATTACAAACCTTGAGTGAAATGAAAAATCAATGTTTTTTACAGAGATTTCTGGGGATACAGAAAACATGACTCTGTGCCAGCAAGGCGATGACGGCTGCCCTGTTGGGACAGGGAAAGCATACAGCAAATCACTCATATTATACCCAGTGAGAGCCACCCCTACCCTTGTCCTCCACTCATGCAGAGAACCCTATGGCAGCCGAGCAGGTGTAGTTCTTCTGCAAGGGCAGGAGAATATTGGAAAGGTCTGCCTGGAACTGTACTGCCTGCAAGGGATTCAGATCGGCTTCATAAAGGGGCACCTTTTCCTGCACGTGCAAAATCTGGCTCTAAGCAGAGCGGGAGCCATTGCATTAACAGAACAAGTGAAGAGGAAGATCCTAAAACTGTTTTCCAACCCCTATTGCTGTCGATGCTGAAACACAGCGATAACGGACCATTACTTAGGAAATGATGGTGTTCAACGCCGTATAAGTACTATTCAGATGAAAAGGAGAAAGGGAGAGAAGGCAGGAGGCAAAGAGAAAGAAAAAGGGACCAAGAGCGGTAGAGTAAGATGGAAGACTTAAGGAAAGATTTTACTGAGAGAAGTTATCATAAATAACAATGCAGTAAAGGATATAATTGGTTTTTGGTTTATGGAATCCCATCCCCTCACAAATGTTTACACAACGCCACAGGGCTGGAATAATTTGCCTCCAGAGATTACCCACATATATAACAGCTATTTGCGGTATATTCCTAATTAACATAACATTCTTTAAAGCAGACCCATCTTTTTCCAATTCAAACACAGTCTTCAGTCCTACCAAGAGGTTCTGTACACACTCAATATATGTAAACTGTCCCAACTGGAATGATGACCAATGATACTGGTATTTAAATCAGAGCAGTTTTTTTGAAAATATCGTCTAAATTATGCCCGGTGCTGCATTTTTTATTCATGCACAGCTTCCACCAAACTCAAAATGTCACGTGAAAGCCCACTGTAAACTATTCACTTACACCAGGGATGCGTGTGGTCTGGAGAGTACACTCATGAAAATACCACAAAATTGGTCCCAAAAGGATCTTGCCAACACAGCTGTTTAAGCAGCAAATGTAAATTCTGCTCATATTCAGCAGAGAATGAAAGAAAATACGAATGGTAACTAGGAAACAAAGATAACTTGAATAGGAGGAGGTACAATAAGTAAAATCACAACGTCCTTCACCCAGCTCCCAAACTTATGCATGTTTTCTTGATTTGTTTATTGACAATGCACATAGTACAGAATAGTAATATAACTCAAGTGGCACTAACAGGATAAAACTGCAATGGAGAGTACCTTAAAAATCCTTTACAAACTGAAAGAACATTCAATAAAAAATAACACATCCTCAGTTTCTTCTCTACAGGTGGTGTCTTGGTTTGGGTTTTTTTTCCTTCTTCAAAACAGCAATAATCTGTTGTGGAAAAGCTGGTAAGGGAAGGAAGGGGGATCTTGTATTTGAAGCACTGGACTGTGTCCCCTGAAACCTGGGTTCCATCCTGAGGAAGCTTCAGAACTATAGATACGGTAACTGAACCTCATTTCTGTACAGGCAATATTATCATTCTTGCCTACTTCAAAAATATTTCATGTAGAAGTGTGGTAGACTGTGAAGGATTCATATATTACAGTGACAGACACCATAAAATCATCATATTTTAATAAGCTGAAGCAGTTAATAGCTAAAATTTGAGTTATTGCAGGTTTCTCTCTGTTAGGAGGAGGACAGGCAGATATGCCTTTTGTGAAAGCCTTATTTAAAAAAAAAGCAAATAGTCTTATTTTCTTTAAAAACAAAATTAATCAAACAACAGACGATAGCTTCCTTGCCTAAAATTGTTAAAGTCCTTTCTCAGCCAGCACTCTATTCTAAAAGCTCTCTGCTACTTCTACAGGCCACAGTATCGGTACTTCTTGGCTGTTGATCACCTTCTGCTGCACTTCACGTTGTATGTACAATGTCCCAGGCGTTTTTCACCCCACACATGCATTCTTCTATCAAAACCAATAACCCAAGCCTCTGCGTTTGAACCCCCCCGGTCATACAGGTAAGCTCCTGAGCAGGCTTGCACACAGGCTGCGTTTTAGGCAACGGTTTCCAATCTTAATCCCAAAGAAGTACATTTCTCATATTAGGCACAATGAGAGGCAGGTGCCAAATCTATCAATTTCCACCACCTTTGACCCTCATTTTTTCATTATAATTGATTATTTGGTGATGGCATCTAGTTGTTCCAGTCGTGGATTGGAACACAATTTCTCTGAGAGCTACAGAAAACCTACACCAAGGAGGCTTTGCAACTGAAACTAATTAAAAAGTATCAATGAGGAGTTTAATTTCTCTGAAACAGGAACGTTCTGCAGAATAAAGATTTCAACAATACTCAACACAAATGTGTTTCAATGTATAATAAAATCAATTAATTTACAAATAAAATGATTACAAAAATAATTATATTTCATATAATTCTATTTTACACTAGTCTATAATATACTGTTTACAGTATATTATATATACATATATATATACACATATATATATATACAGGCTATGAAAACAATTTTTTCTAAGTACATATATTCTATGGGAGTTTTGACTTCTATTGATTCATGTTGGGTTTTTTTAGGAATACCACTAATTTCCACAGTAACTGAGTTCTATGTCCTGCGAAATTCAACTTGCACTTCAAGTTATGATTGCATAGGGGAATCACAAAAAAGTCTGCAAAAGACAGGCATTGATTTGTGTTTGATAGGACAAATTAATTCAGTTCTACAGGAATAAGGAAACCATTACATAAGTCTTGAGAAGGCTGCTGCCTTACAAATGATCACACATTTTCCTCTCCATCAGCATCCTAATTCCCTGAAGATAACTTCATTTCATCACTAGCACACTGGAAGTCCACAACTGAAATCTGCCTCTGAGATGCTTTACTTTTTACTTTTTGAGATGCTTTACTTTCCGTTGTTTTTATTATTTTTTTCACGCTAATTAATTGTTAGAGAAATCATGATCTGGATGAACTGGTATCTCTGAAATCACCAGCACCAATGTGCTGTCAACACTGGACCCGTAGGCTGTGCTAAAATCCTGTATGAATTCATCTCCGTTCATCCTCTACTGATGGTATTCTGCTTTGCAAATGCCTAGTGAAGCAAATGAATTCCCTTGTAGAAATGAATGGTATGTTCTGTACCCAACAGAACAGCACGGGATACATTTAAAACAGAAAATTTATTTGTATGAGCTGCTTGAGAAGTTATATTGTTATCCAGTCATGCCTGGACAACACTGAATGGGTAGATAAATATGTAAACTGAAACTATACAGGGTCATCACCAAATGCACATATTTTTAAAATGTATATTTCACTTGCCTGAGGACTTCAACATCAGTTGAATATGCCTCTGGAACAAGCACAAATATTTCTTTTTTCTTTTCATGACCACAGAACAACATCACAAAATTCAAACGCACAGGGCGCAAGCCCTCGGGGATTCTGCTGCATCATAACGATCTCATGGGGCTCTCCTTTATTCCAGACAGTTTCCCGGCTCCTGCAACACCTGCTCTCCTCCCTCTGGGCTCTGCGCAATGGGCCAAACTTGTTTCATTTTCCATCTCTGGAGAGAGCGAGCGAACTGTGATACTGCTCACACTTGGCACCGCGACTCTCATTCTTCTCTAAATCAAATCTCCTCTTTTCATTAGATGCTAAGATAACTTAAAATACCATAAAAAGATAAACAGGAGGCAGCAGAATGCCAGTCCTGATGAAGGAATGATCCGTAATTCAAAGATTTCAGGAAGCCGAATACCCGAAGTTCTCTAACTTTTTCTGTTCGGAGCTTCCTTGCTTTGTACATCTTTTCGACTAAGTGGCTGCGTTCAGAGATAAACAGCTGAGCTGCACATCTTTATGGATTTTGTAGCTGAAACGCATGCCACAAATCACAGTTACCTGACAGAGCGCAGTGGGGAAAAAAAGGTTCAATTCATTCTGTGTGACTTTTGGAATAAGCATTTGTCATATAAACATTATTTTTTGAAATACTGAATTTGAAATTGTTAAGAGAAGTGAAGTTGACACTTTTTAATGTTTGTTTGCCTAGTTGTACCGAAATTTGCTAAGAAATTTTTTTCTTAAAGCAAGCGAAAATCCCACAGTTGATTTCTTTCCTCAGGAATACTTTCAAATTCATTAATTTTAATAGTCATTCAGGACTTTCAGGCACTGTAACTACCCAGTCAAGAGGTTAGAGATGAAAAACTCTGATTCCAAGTCCAAGGCTGACACACTTCAACAAAACCAACAAAACATTTCCACTGAATTTATTTAATCTTTTCTTTTGTCTTTATGCTTTCATTATGCAGGGTACTTCGACAGCAAATTCAAATTCTACTTATCAGAGATTTCCCTTTTAATTTTTTGTTGTTCCAAATGCCCTGTTGCATGCTCCTCTTACCCTCATGTGCCAAAGTTAAACTCCCTAGTGAATTTGAGAGATGTCTTTCTCCCCGTGGCTACTTTATTTACTTCTTTCTGTAGCGCAGTTGACATTCCCTCTAGCAGAAAAAAAAAAAAAGACAAAAATGTTTTCCCAAGTTCTGTTTTTCTTGCTATAAATTTCAGAAAAACATTGTAGTAAAACATACAAGGAACTAACTGGCTGTGAGGTTGTACGTTGCAGTCACTGCCTACTGTACAATAAAATAAATAATCTATAGAAATTCTCTCTCTCTTTTATATATTACACGAACTTGGTGTTTTTTCAACCTAAAAATAAAAACCAATTCAGAAACGAACTGAATCTACCATAAAGTAAAGCAAATAACAAGGGAGCTGTTAGACCTTCTTCATCAGTTCAGGGATGGGTCCCCTGATTTTCTCATAAGGTTGCAGAAGACCTTCAGTGCTTTAGGGGTTTGTGGATGGAGACTCTACTGCAACTCATCAAAGCCCCCCTCAAAGTATGAGAAAAATTTTTGAAGAACGATGACAAATATCATTTACTCATCAAACATTAAAGGGGACATAGATATGTGACTCAAGTTGGAAACTTATAAATATTTTTTACGAAGAAAACCAAGACGTACAGGACTACGTGGTAGTATTATTATCTTCATGAATCTTACTGAAAAGAACTTGTTCACCCTTGACTAATTCAGTAGACCAAGGTTTTTTAATCAAAGCTGCTACTGTAATGAGTCATGTAGACCATAATATAGTTCTTTTTCAAAAGCAGCTAATTAATCCACTAATCCTGTGAGTAGCTATCACTAACTTAATTCTTTCAGAATAAAATAAAACATATAACAGAAGCAGAGATTTTTTTTCTCCCCAAATGATACTGTGCTTCCAGGTTTCGGTTTTCATTGGTTGTTTTTGTTTATTATCTAACTATTGCTTTTACATATATACATAACACTATTATTATTATTGCATAATAAGGTTGGTACATAGTGGAAAAAATGTTTCAAATAAGCAAACGGAACACAATTTTAAAAATGTCAAAACAAAACATTCTGACTTTGTTAAGTTTCTCCTATATGTAAGATGGCAAAAGCCAACAACTTCAAAACACGACTGTCAATTTGTTTCTGTCACTTTTTCAATGAAAAATCTATTCCCTCCTCGACAAATCTCGCTGTCAAATGAGACTCTTGTCAAATTGGCTTCTTTGGCAAATCTCAAAATCTTTGGAATCTCACTGGACTTGTATCTCTTACAATTGCTAACATGGGATTGGTTTTTTCCCCTCCTCTGGGGTTTTTTTGTATTGCAGTCAGGACTTAAATCATCACGTAACTCTTTTGTCAGCTTGTCACTTAGGTGTACAAAGGGCAGTTCTGCTTGACAAGTGTGTTATAGGTGTTCAAAATTTAATGAACGAGGCAACAAAATAGGAACCACAAGAATACTAATAATTTCATGGAAGCTAGTAATGATAATGAATATTTGCAACTAAAAATTGAAACATCACTAACATTCTCATAAACGCACCCAAAAGAAAAGATGCTTGCTGTGAAATCAGACATACTTATCTGCATTATATAACATTAATGAGGTTCCCTGCTGTTTCTGAATTAACTTCAAGTACTGTCGCTGTAATATTTGTTTATAAAAATACAATGTTATAGCATTTGAATTTCCTTTTATGGGGATTTTAATATTTCCCTCGTTAATACACTTAGCTTTACTGAAAAAAAGTCCCAGACAGCTGTATCAGGATCTTATCCAAAACCCGCTGCCAATTTCAGATTTTATCATTTGAAATTAATCTGTGTTAAAATTTGATGTATATAGCTATGTAATGTTATATATTGTTATCCCCCAAAACCCCAGTGATTGATTGTGGTAGTATAAAGCCCCAGCTAGATTTGCTGACTGAAAGGAGGACCAGAAGGCTTAATTCATTGAGAAATAGTTAGAATCTGTATGACGGAAGCAGAAGTAAGGGCTTACCACGACATAGTAACAGACCTTACACTTAGGGAGTAGTTTATGTTTTTGAAGTGCAGTAGAACACATTAAACCCCTTCTAACTCTGGTATATGGCAGATGTAATTAATTCCATTTTATAGATGAAGAAAGAGCACCACGAAGCAGTGCCTTGGTAAGTACCAGGCAGCTCCCTCATTCAACACTAGACAAATAATCCTCAAGGTCAACTTTTTCAAAGGGCTGGCACAATTAGGCTTCTTAGAGCTTAGACTGGATTGCAACATGTTTTCTCACGTCAGGAGATTTCAGAAGAGTTAGCTGCTTTTGTTGTGAGTGCAAACATTCTGGGTGAGAGAGGAGCAGGGAAGATGAGAAGAAGGAAAGGTAAACGAATGGGCAATATCCCACCCCCTTCACTTGTTGTGCGTGTATTTCTGTATGCCGTAGCTGTGCAGCCCACTTCCCTGCCACCTCATGCACATCAGGACTGAACGTGGTTAGACCCAAGTGTCTGAATGCTCGAGGTGTCTGTAGCCCAAAAAGCAGAGCTGGATAGATAGTCTTCCTTTAATCTATATTTTCAGGAAGAGTTCTGACACACCCAAGCTGCTGATAATCTACACAAATCATCTAGAAGGCATAAACTATGACAGCTATTTCTGCATTCCACATATCCAGGACGCCTTTGGTTTTAAAGAAAAACACAAGTACCTATGAAAACAACATCTTGGATAACATTCAAGACCTTTTCCCAAATCTGAGTTCCTGTTTAGGCACAGCTCTACTACAAAAGAGACTGTAAAAACCTCACAGATTAAAATGATTGAAGTGGAACATGCTGGAGACAAGAAAGGGGAAAAAAAAAAAAATCACATGCTGTTTGTAATCACAGACTGACCGACTGGCCATCAACAGCCATCTCCTACTTAAGGGCCGAGGAACAGAACTGGAGATTTCATTTATAAATGAATGCATGAATGAATATTCATTAATTGTAAGCCATTCAAACTTGCTGGACAGGTGATTTCATAAAAAAATTCATCTACTGATCTGAGTACGTTGATTTAGGAATCTCATACATATTCAGTACCTGGATGTTTCTTAATCAACTAATCATAACACTCGACTAATTGAATGTTGATTGCTTTCTGCAGTAGCATGAAAGTCAGCTCTCCCACACCTGGTTGGTGTTATTCCAAGAACTGATTCTAGCTAGTTTTTATAGCTGACATCCTTAACAACTGCATTATCTCTAATGAAAATTCATTCCGTCCTGCTTGTTACTGAAGTTTGAAGAGAAGCTGACTGTTGCTATCAGATTTCTTTCTAGTTGTCTTAGCAATGTTTGATAAACTTCACACATGTCTACGTACATTTAAAAGTCACGAGACATTACTATTTGGGCTCTAGCTAGAAATTTTGCTGAAAGCCTTGATGCATCACCACGTGAAATAAAAGCTTTGGGACCTGATAATGCAATCCATTTTCAGGAAAAACTGCTGCTGATGTCAGGCTAAGCTTTCTGTTTAAGGAGTACTTGAAACCAAGAGAAAATCAGCCCCTATTCGGTGTCATACTCTTGCAGCAAGAAGGGTTTTCTTAACTCAAGGATTTTTCTTGGTTGCTTTCCCAAACATTGCTTTGAATTTTATTGTTTTCCTATTATAGCAGAAATACTTTTTAAACAGTGCTTAAAAGAAAATGACAAAAATGTTTTTTTCATTTTAATGCACAAGATATCTGAAAACATTTGAATTAGCATTAATGTTTTTGACAAAGCTTTTATACCAACAGTGAGATTCAATGGAAAACTCCAATTTCAACACATACATGAAAAAAAGAACCCATTTCATACGGTTCCGAGGAATCATCTTTATTGCTACGTTCTTCCTAAATTATTTAATCAAAGTGACAGGTTGGGGGAAGAAGACTGGAGAGAAATATCTGAAGATGCCTAAAGATATGGACTAATGATAGGTTTAAAAATTCAAATAGAGTTATCTAAATAGTCTGCAGATAATGCTGAAAGTGAGGGGTGGAATGGGAGGCTGTTACCCGTTGCTTTTTCAATTCTGTTCTAGGAGTATTGCTGTCAGATTCTAGAAGGGAATTAAAGGATACTGTCACTTGGCAGCAAATGAGCTTCCTCGTGGAACTTGCTTTTATTGTTTTGGCTAAATTTAAGATCCATAAAGATGATGAACTGGTCTCACAGCCCTGGAAACTGAGGTTATTTGTGGATCCAGACAACCGAACTTACAAATTTAAAGCAAAGAAACTTAATGTTTCCTGACATTACTATCACTCAGCCTCCCTAACTTAAAGGGCAACAGGATCTCTATATCCATTTAAACACAAGTCAAGAGACTTCCAAAAGTCATAAGCAAAGAACAAATTTTTTCTAATCGGAATATTCATCCACTGAAAACAGCATGTTTCTATTCTTTGGTGTATGGTTTATGTTTTCAAAGGGGGTACATGTGAAAAAAGTAGCATTAATCATTGCACCAGAAAGTTTATACTTGTTCAAGTCAAACACCAAAATCTTCTGTCGTGTATACCAAAATCTTGGGAGAAGACTGTTCCCCTATGGGGAATCTAGACAATCATTTGAACATAAATGCTACCTTTCAAAGTTCCAGAATTAAAACAAAACGAAAAAGAAATATATTATAAAAGCAGTGCATTTGCCTATTACATCTTTATACAGAACTAGCGTATCATGCAATCACTTTGGTACAGCAATAAATCTACTAAATAGAGAAATTTTGAGTTCACAAGAAATCAGCCTGAAGGAAAAAGGAAAAATATTCATTCCTCCAATAAGAAGCTTACAATCTGGAGAGAACTTTCTTCTAAGCAAGACCTTTACACTGTGAGGATCTAGTCACAAACTCCTATCTGTGGCTAAAACCTGCAAAATTTGCTGGCAGCATAATTTCCTGCTACCCTGGGATTGTAGCTTTAGTATTATATAAAATTTGAAGGACAGCTTTTTTATTTTTCTTTTACTTTTACTATAAGAGCCAGAACTCCTTCTCATTCTCAGTTATTCCAGTGTAAATTGAAAGCAAAGCCTTGAAACTCTGTAGCATTACTGTGGACTTACAGTTTTATAACTGAGAGCAGAAAAGCGCCCCTAAACATTCTAGGTTATTGTGGAACGGTTTTATAGAAAAGAAAGGTATTACTTTAAGGATAAAATAGGGAAATTAATCAAAAAGGATTAAAGTCAGAAAAATCTGACACTTCCAATCACTTAAACAGCACAAGAATGAAATCAACTTGTCTTACCATAGCTATATTACACTAATCCATTTATTTATTTTTTTTCCAGGAGGAAGGGGTGTAAAGTAACTGCAGAACTAGCTAGATCCCAACAGTATATTGCTGTGTAAGAAAAATAATCCACTGAGAATTTTTCCAAAGCTTTTTAGAACAAACCTTACTGCTAGACAAAAATTGCTCTTTGGCAACACGCTGATGTCTGCTTTCTGTATGGGACATGCGTTTAGTGAAGTGTAAGGGTGTTCTGGTGAGCACGTGCCTGTTCCTCAGTCTTTCTGCAAAGCTGGACAACAGTAACATCGACAGCTTTGTGTGATGATGGAAGAAGCAGACCGCAGTATGAAGAATATCGTGGGACCTCATAGTGCATACCACAAAGACCGGAGGAGAAGCACAGCCTGAGCTGAATACAGTGGGTTTACTAGCTACCGTCATTGTTGCTAGTGGGAGAAGGCAGTGAAAAGCCACAAGGACTCCCAACTTTTCCTCTCTTCTGCTCCCAGCAAACCTACAGCCGCTAGCCAAACACTGAGCAAAGCAGTGCCACAACAGAACCAAAGGCCAAACACTGAGCAAAGCAGTGACTTCCCACGTTTTTCGAACACATTTTTACCATAGCAGTGCCAACTGAACCAAAGGCCAAACACTGAGATTAAAGCAAACTTCCCACGTTTTTCGAACACATTTTTACCATGCCAGCAAAACCCAAGGATGCAGTCTGTCAGAAACCAGTCATGTATTTCACAATGATTTATATAACGTTCACACCACTCAACAGTTGAACCACTGACCTCAGTATTTATGGGTTTTAGGTCTGGAAGAAAAAAAGATGGCTGAAAGAACCTAGTTTTGAAAAAGAGAGCAAGAACACAAACGTTCAGTATTTCAAAATCTCTTTGTAAGTGTTACCAGGTCAATGGATTTTACCACTGACAGACATGGCCCCAAAAATTGTTCTATTGACATTTTAACCCTAGGAAAGTATGACAGAAAAGTCATTATTGTCAGAGTATATTAAAAAAGAAAACATGCCTCAGCAACACTAATTTTTTTTTTAAAATCTAGATTTGTTGTATGTTTCATTTTTTTAAGCCGATGCTACCAAAAACATCAAAGGTTTGGGGAAAAATATCTGAGCAGTGGATGTTGAGATAGAGTACTTTGAAATGTAAGAAAACGTCTTTTCTTTTGGATTTACTCAAACTGTTAGAGGCATTCTAAATTTACTTAATAGAAGTAGTAAATGAAGAACGTTACCGCAGGCAGGAGATATAAAACTATTTTCATAACAATTTGTTCAGCCAAGTATCAAGAGACTCTTTATTCCTACCTGGTGAAAAAGATTACAAAATGCTGGGTTTGACTGAACCTGACTAAACGTATATTACTTTATATAAAATGCCTTTAAAGAATTTAATGTTGAAGTTAGTTAAAGGAGATGCAAAAATAAATATTTTGAGAGATCAGCATAATCATGGAAGTGACAAAATATAAATAGAACTTAAATTTCCATTAATCGGTGTATTTGTCGGTTTGTCTTTGCTACTAGAGAACAGCAAAACCACAATACCACCGCTTTTCAACTGTCTCTTGATTTTCACACCAGTAAGAATCTTTTAGCAGCAGGTTTACTATTTGTGGTTCCCTTTTCCAGGCTCCTTTAAAGTAGCCCATAAAGTCCTTAGGGGGTTTGTGGACTACTTAGCTGAAAGCCACTGTATTACAGAAATACGTCCTGCAGGTAGATCAGGATAGAAAAAAAACATTCTAAAAGGACTAAAAATACAAAAACACTCATTGCAGAATGCAAACCTAAATGTTATACCCTTGATTTAGTGCTAACATACCACAATTTCTGATTTCTCGTTACTGAAATGTTTGACTTTCATCTGTTCCTCCCTGTAATTTGCCTGCAAAATTTCCACGGGAAAATTAATTTGATATAAATTTTCATTTTAGAACTTGTATCTGTAGTATCATCAGACTAAATGTATTATTACCTATAGCGACACAATTCTCATGTTTCATTTTTCCCCCTTCATGATGTATTTAGGGAAAAACTAGTTTATACGGATATGCGGTAGGGCAAGGAGAAAGGTTTCATTTTCCTTTTTCCCTAGAGTGGGACAAGATACAAACTGGTTAACTGCAAATATCTTACACATTAATTTTTACTAGTAGACCCTCTAATGCCAATAACAAGTAAGTCCAAGGACCTGTCAGGGCTGTTAAAATTCTTCGAAGCTAGGCATTTTGATGGTGCTCATGTACAAAAAGACAAGCAATTCTGTCCTCTTTCTATTCTACGCCCAACAAACACTTTCCTGCGGTTCGCATTCTCCATATTCGTACATATTACCTGCTGCGTAAGGATATTAACATATTATATAATATGTTACTGGGAAGCTCTCTACCACAAAACACCTTCTGTCATTTTATCTAAAAAAGGAATATTAAGCATCGATATCATAAACGGCTTACTTATTCAGCATTTGATTCTACTCCCTTAAAATCTTACTGCCATAAACCAGGTAAAAATGTACTGATTATGATAAAGGTCTTCATATGGTTGAGTTTGTCACTCTTATTTCAGACTGAAGTCTTCTTCTGGGTTTTTTTGGAGTCCTACTTTCAAGTCTTCACATTACACAAAGCCTTCTCTACAACCTGCAGGCAATTTAATTAAATAATCTGGGAAAATCTTCCTTCTGATGATAAGAGAACGTGTTATAGTTGGCACTTTGGTGGTGGTGGTTGAACAGTCTGGTATCTTTGCCATGGATTCCTTTTACGTCCTACTAATTAAATCTCACTAGAGCGCCTGCTTCAGTAGGTAATTTTGGTTTGTTTGTACTCACTGAGTGTATTAGCGGCTTTATGAAAAATGTACCCACTGGTTGACAAGTTATATGAAAAAGGATTTATTTGCTCATGTAGCTTGTAGCTTGCTTCCAAGTAACTGATTTCTTTAGAGGAAATATTTTGATCTTGACAGGATTTCTAGGTTGTAGTTCGTGGGAGACTCTGACCTTGCTGACTGTATGGGCTTCCAGCTTTTGTGCGCTGCTTCTCCTTTCTGCCTATCGCCTCCTCGACTACTGCTGTTTGCAGTGATGCTGAAGGCAGAGATAGCCCACAGACGTGGATCCTGACAAGAAGTGCTGTCACTGGGTAGCAACTGAGGCCATCCACGGAATTCTTACGCATTCAGTAATTGCATGCCAAGAGACTTCTTTGTTCCTTATAGCTTTTTCTAATCAGGTCTTAACAATTAAATTCTCATTTGGCCTCCTCATGTGCCTGGCCACTATATGCTTAAACTCTCCGTAAGAAAATTTGGAATCCACTGTCTTTCCACATCTATACAATATTATATCATCAGTTCTACACAGATCCTTGCATCCTATTAGTATTTTTTGCTTGCGGCATTGACGGTTGTCCACCTGCTAGACTGATCCCAAATGACATTCTCCAGCATCTGTATCTGTTGGCTGATGTCCCGTATGTGGTAAATTAAATTGCTAACACGCATTCTCCCTTCAATTTTCCCATCTGTAAGTTTGATTTCTTTTGCTGCCATTATAGCAAGAGTCCCTACGCTGGTTATTTTCCATTATCATGTTATTTTCCACACTACCCACAGGTATTCTATTGTCTTTTATCTACTAATTGTACGTTTCTATTTTTACCCTAGTTTTGTTTCAATTCTTCTATCTGTTTTCATGAATTCCCTAACAATGAATTATCTCTGTCTGCTCCTTTTATTCTCTGTGTTCAGTATGAGCCTGCTCACTAGTGTTTTGTAAATGTCTAGAGATCTTGATAGACTTAGAATAGATTCTCTGAATGCTCATTTGATCGCCGCCTTTGTTCTTATTACTAATCTATCAGGAATTAACTCATCTTTTAAGATTTGATAATTGCATGAGCCAATCATTTGGTACAGCTTAGCTAAATAGTCCTTTAGTGTTTATCCAGGTCCTTGATTGCACAGGTTGAGTATCTTCCTTGTGACATTTCTGTGGTTTGCAAATATTCCTGGAGTGCTCCTAGAGTTTTGCGTAGATCCCTTTGTTTGCTGCTAAGTAATTGCTGGTGGTGTGTGTAATAGTACGTCTGCTCATGTTTTGTTTGCCTTTTCATACAGCACCCACTGTGATCTGAAGAATATTCAACAGTAAACACATCCCATTTCATGTCCATCTGCTCAAAGACTGGAGTTTGGTATTTTTCCATGAGTACTGTTTGATCTTTCTGTTTCGTTTGCTTATATGTACCTGTAGGAGTAGCCTCACTTTTAACATTATGTCCTCTCCTCAGCATGAGAAGAAAGAAGGATCAAAACCATGCAACGTTTAGGCTTTGTCTTTTCTCCCCATAGGGAATTTTTCTTCTGAACTTTAGCAGGCATGTTATCATACTCCCTATTGATGACTACCTAACATAATTCTCCCTGTTGAAAGAATTAAATTGCTACTAGAGGAAACCCTTTTCCAACCTCCAGCAAGTTTCCTGTGGCCCACAGGACCCAGATATTATGCCGTGTTTTTAATCACCATCTGCTGGTTCTTTATCTGTTAATTAACTATTTACTCCGTGCAGCTCTCCTGTAACGCTTTGAGTGAACGTTTCTCTGAATGTGGGGTTTGTGCATACTGGCAGAACATATACCATATCCAAAAAAGTCCATACACTTCATCTGTCACTGTCATGAAAGCAGCTAATTACAAATGATCTGGCCAAGCAACTTTAATCTAACCTCTTTCCATTTTGCTTGTCATTAATTTGTTAGACCAAAAACATACAGTTCTAGAAGAGAGTTAGTTCACTTTCAGAATAAAATCAGGAGAGAGAAGTAGCTAACAAAATCTTCCAAAAATCCGTGGAAGCTACTAATACATTTTTATACCTCCGTCTCTAAAAGTATTACAGCCTAACATGAGACTGACTGTCAGATTTCACTGGATTTGCTGATTGCTCATGTCTCTGTGTATAACAAAGGAAAATCTTGACTTCAGGACATAAAGGCTGTCAGGCAAGTCGATTGCATTAACTGGAGATCAATGCTAGAAATATGGAAATTATTACAAAGGCATATGGAACCTTCCAGAGAGGATCAGAGCAACCCATTCCCAGTCCAAAATTCAGAAGTATTCTAGATGGGCTAAAGTATTATTTGCATTGGATTCGGATTGGATTTGGTACAATTTGTAACAAGCACTACCAGCTGTGATTAAGTGCATGTATATAAGTTAAGCAGTTCATTAGAAGTGCAGACAGTGTTTCAGATTTTACCAAAAGAGACGTTCAGGGTTGTACCAGTGGTGGAACAATCCAGTTAAAAGAGGAAATTGCAGCTAACCCTGAAGTTAAAATTTTGGTTGGTGTACATTAACAATCTTCAGGACGATTTTCTTCTTCCCCTTTGCTCCTACTGGCTCCTTAGGCTCCCGGCTGTCCACCTACACGCGGGGCTATGCGGGGTTTTCAAGTTCACACACACAATCACTGCCAGGGTCTTGACTGCCGGCAGGGGATTTCACTTCGCTCAAGTTTTGACCTGCAAGACCCCACCCATAACCCCTCCTCCATGCGCAACTACATCTGAGAGCTGGTTGTTACAGCCTGGCTGCAAATGCTTCATGTTGACTGTCCACAATCTTTTGTCTTTTCCCCTTTAAATTCTGTGCAATTTTCTTCAAATGGATTCATTAATTGAAAATCGCATTTGGCAGTGACAATGACTTAGCCCTGACAAAATAAAGGAGTCAAACCTGGCTAATCATCGTAATTATTTTAATAACTCTGGACTATGGGAACATTTTCAGAAGTATGCTTGCTCATTTCCAAAATTCATCTTGAGGACTCTGGAAGTCAGGAGGCAGAGTTTTAAAGGTGTATATATATGTAAGATCCATATGCAGCATGTACAAGAATCATCATAATAATCTATTTAAACTCTTATCTATAACAGAGTCCCTTCCCAGAGCAATTCTAGAGGTGATATCGCTAGAGAGGATATCTTCTAGATATGATATTTCCTAGAGGTGACATCACTAAATCTGTCTTTAGGAGCCTAAGTACCATTGGTTTCAAAACTATCAAGTGGCAGATCACATTTGAAAATCGGACACAGTATCCAAGCCACCCCTTTAACAAGGTTTTATAGGCAAATCTTTCAGCTTGGGTCATGCATTGACTGGAACGTAATTCCCACAACCTGCTCTCTGTTCCTGGGGCAGTCATTAGATATACACTCAAGGAGTTGAGTCTGTTTGATGCAAAGCTTTCTACTGCTTTACATTACCAAATCCTTAAAAATTTAAGATAAGCAACAAACATGCCTACAGGAAAAACTTTCATCATCTAAACAATTTGTCCAACAAGCTGCTTACATGAAATATGTTTTTTTTTTCTTAATAGGAACAAGGCTAGTAATGTTCAAGCTGGAAAATCATTCATTCCAAATGATGTGCACAGTGGTAGGTATTAAGACTTTTTGCAATACAAATCTGCAAAGCATATTTCATGAATATTAACAAGAAGCTGTAAGAGCCGATTCAGTGATGTATGATGTTAGAATGGAAGATGTCTCCAAAATCTCACTGATAGTTCCACAGGGGGACTGGGGCTGATACCGCTGGTCCAGATGGCTACACAGGTGTACAATTAGTCAGAAAGCTGCATTTTAAAATATGTTTCCTTTTCAATGGCAGGCTCTTGATGGCAAAGATAGCATTACTTGAATATAGTAGCTATATGATTCCAATCACTTGATCTCTCAACAAATGCTGCCTTTAGCCAAAGAATAACCATAAACAAATTTTGTATATTATGAAAACTGGGTATGAATCACTAAGGAGTCTTTCTCTAAAAACATCCAAAGTTATTTGCACTTATGGAGAGTCAGAGTAAGGTAGGTATAAAACCACTGTTGCTAACAAAGCCAAACCTCCTACGTTCATTTTGCACAGATACAGAGAACAGCCATTTCCCAGGAAGTGGAAGTAAGGCCCACTGTTTGTTGGTTTATCTCCACCACAATGATAGAAAGAGCTATCCAGAAACAGTAAAATCTCCATCATCCTAAGTCAAGCTTGATTTAAGCGAGCAAAAAGCAGCTCCTATAGGATATTGCATCTCTTCCTATTGATATTCCTGTTGATTTCAGTGAGAGAGGTTATCATTCAAGACTACAGATCACAGCATCTGTCAAAATCAAGCACCTGAGTAAGAATTTCCCCCCATGAAGAGGTTTATGCTCTCGGGGCTCTACTGATGAGGCATAAAGACTGGAAGCCCCATCCTTTTTAGCTTAGCTAATATAATTGTATAGGCAGATGTTGAATCCTTTTATTACATATCGAAGACATTTAGTACTTTGTGTAAGACTTGAAAGAATAGTTTAAGGATTTGCCAGCAATAGCTTTTAAAGAAAGGTTTACAAGAAAAACAGAAGAAATTACAGATTTTCAGAACTATTCGGTATATAAGCCTAAAAAAGTTGATGGAAGGGCACTTCTGCACTACCTCAGAATAGCTGCTGTGCTGAAGTACCAATTTCCACGAAAAATTTTATTTTAAGAAATAATAGGAGAAAAATTTTGTTGCTTCCCATACAATCCAAAATTAATATAACTTATCCTTAATTTGGGTGAACTTCTGGGGAAAACATTCTGACCTCTTCTGAAAACGAGTAGGGTCATATATGCACCTAAACTTCGCTAATGAGCAAGGTAAAGGAAAATCTGAACAGCATTTGCAACAGCTTACCTTTCACCTGTCCAAATAGCTGCCTTTGGGATTCTCTAAGCACTGTTGGGCAAACTTTCGCTCTTAGGGAAAGAGAGTACACATTTGGTTCTAGTTCCAGTAAGTACAGCTATAACTTTCATCTTGAGGAGCTCAAGCTTTATCGTAGTGTGACCTCTATGACGGATCCAGTATTTGGTCGTTCTCAAATCCTTCTCTGATTTAACAGAGTTAAAATGCACGAGTATGCTGAGGGATATCAAAACAAAGCCCCTACCTCAGGTAATGGCAATTTATGGCAGTGGTACTAAACCATGCTGCGATGTCTGTTTATACTGTAGACTACTGGCTGGTAGTGAAAGTCACATCAGTTAAACAAAATAATTTCTATTCTACTCATCCAAGTGTCCCCAAGCCATTTTAAATTCACTAACTGCAACTGAAGAAAATGGAATAAATAAATTTTCAGGTTTGCAAAATATTGCATCTTTTCCTGTAATGACATTTTGTACCTCTGTCCATTTATGATTTTACAACTCATTAACAACTATTTTAATGTTGCTCAAGCTTCCACAATTTTTTCCCACTGCCAAAAACCAACCACTAGAATACAGTTTTGCACCATGAAACAGTTTTGGATTGATAGCAGCCAAAATGCAGATGCCAGAAAACTCATATAGCTCTTTTTTCCAAAGTTATTATCATGGCTTCACAATTTTACTACCTCCCTGCTGAAATATTTGGTGTGCACTTGTGCTGGTTTTGGCTGGGGTAGAGTTAATTTTCTCCAGAGTAGCTAGTGTGGGGCTGTGTTTTGGATTGGTGCTGGAAACAGTGCTGATAACACAGGGATGTTTTCATTACTGCTGAGCAGTGCTTACAGCACTTTCAGGCCTTTTCTGCTTCTCACCCCACCAGTGAGCAGGCTGGGGGGGCACAAGGAGTTGGGAGGGGACAC
>NW_008796044.1:15013996-15016347 GCF_000699145.1 Aptenodytes forsteri
GTTTTGCTTTGCTTGTGTGCGCGGCTTTTACTTTTCCTATTAAACTGTCTTTATCTCAACCCATGAATTTTCTCACTTTTACTCTTCCGACTCTCTCCCCCATCCCACCGGGGGGGAGTGAGCGAGCAGCTGTGTGGGGCTCAGTTGCCGGCTGGGGTTAAACCACGACAGCATTTTTTAATCCTTTATTCACCTGAACAAACAGTTCCAGCAACACAGAAGATTAATAAAATGCTGAACAGATTCAAATGGCTTATATCGTACTCCGGTTCTGATGGTAACTTGCTTATGCAGTCATCTTAGGCCATTCCTTATCTATTTACAAACAACTTGAAGTTATCCATAACGCTTCTTTTCCCTCTCACATTGATTGTATTTCTGTTTTTGCTATTTTTCATTAATTTAATCAAATCTGAGGAGCCCCAAATGATCAGGAGCTTGATTAACTTTGTCACTTAAGCAACAGTTTTATGGTAGGTTTGGAGCTGATCTTCCATCGTGCAAAATGTATTATGAGCGTTAGAGCTTTCATTCAATAAAAGGCTGCTGCCAGAGCTCAAATACAAACTTTTTAAAATCAAGGGCCCCACTATATCACTCATTTCACTGGCTGCTCTCCAGGCCAACAGCCATTATTTATGAATAATAGAAAATTCTTTTCACTATATTGTACAGTTTCAATGAAGAGAGTTGTTAATGTCTCTGGAATAAGCAACAAAGAAACCAAAACTCTCTCATTTCAGTGGAAAGGTTTGGACTTTTGAAGAATTGTAAAATAATGATGTGCCTGTCTTGCAGCAAATTTCAGTAGAACATCAGCAGCTCTTTTCCAAGAGAAACCCAAGAAAAAAATTCAGACTAAATCAGTGGCAACAGATCATTTTCCTGTGATGTGAATGTAATCCACCTATTATTGCCACAGTTAATTGGGAACTGTTTTCTTCCCAGCCCTCAACACTATGCTTATCAGATCTTCAAACGACAAATTAATATCTCCCCCTTCTGCTAATCAGGGAAACTTTTTTGACATATTCAGAAGTAGGTAACTTTGAATAAAGAGTGAACTTCTATATCCAAGGCAACTATAGAGCCATTGTTAACACTGTTGCTGATGCTCTTCAATCATATAAATGGACTGCGATTGAATTTGACGAGATCATCACATCAACTAGCAACCAGCAATTTCTGTCCTAGCTCATCCCCTGTCTGAAGACTCCTGAAATGAAGCAGCAAGCAAATTTCTTCTAGCACAGTTTTCCTAGCTTAGTGGAAAGCTACAAGTCAACCTCTCACGGACTATACAAGAACCACTGTTCTGACACCGCAGCCTACAAACATGGTACAAAAAGTTGCTATCAGCTCCATCAGCCCAGCCATGGGACAGGTTACGCACTGCAAAGGGAACAGATGAAGTGGGAGGAGAAGAAACTCAAGACAACTCTATTGAATTCCTTAATAAGCAACTTCCAAGACCCTCATTCTCAACAGTACCAAGCATCCGATGTTCACATCTACTCATTTGAAGTCCTGAATGTACATCAGTTCTGGAATTTCCAACAAACCGAAGAACGAATTCACACTGAAAAAGCATTTTTTTTTTCCTTGTCCTTTCATCTCATCCCCCTCCAGGAAGTTTAGGGACACCACATCCTCTACAAAATGTTTACAAGTGAAGAATCATGGAAGTCAGTGGTTTGGGCTGTTTACGGATGACAATGCACAAGAGGAACAGGTGTCATGAATGTTTTACACTGATTCCAATGATGAATTTCCAGTAAATTCAGCACAAGATACAAAGGCAAAACAAAAAAGAGTATACTTTACAGGCGTAGTGAATACATCCAAACCCAACATATTATCACACCTCCATTGTTTTTTTTTCTGAAGGCTTCTCCAAGAAATTTTTCTCCCATTTTGTCTTGAGTGGCAATACACAGTAAAGTAAATACACAGTAAAATACACAGTAAAGTATTTCAATTTGATAATTGGGCACCAAGTTAGAAGGAATGCAAATACTGTTTCCCTGAGCGCCTTTTAAAATTTATTTTATTTTACCTGAAATTTTAAAAGCAATGAAAAAATTGCAAGCTTTGAATTTTCGCACATTCTGGCTGCCCTTGTTATACAGCAGGAAAATGATCTGACACTAAAGAATTAAAAGCTTATCTTCCTACAGCCCATTTTTGAAGCTTTAGTTGCTAAAGGACACCAGGCAATACCCTTGGTGATGTGAGGTTTTTTTGCACGGACCTATTTAGACTTATGTATTTACATATTTATCACTTGGTGATCTGTATCTGGACAACGTATCTCACACATGCAGCTGAACTAGCCTGCCTGACCACAACTG
>NW_008796044.1:15016680-15051916 GCF_000699145.1 Aptenodytes forsteri
AGCTTACTCCAGGAGTGATTTATTTCAAGAAAATTCACAGTATCTCCAGATTATAGAAAAAGTGCTGTTTATTGAAATTAAAAGAATAACTTTCAACTAAAAAGAGAGTTGAAAGAACACAACTTATATAGAAGAATATGGGGAATCTGCATGGAAAATTAGAGCTACATGACTAAGAACTACTTCTTCTAATGCCATATCCATAATAAATGAGTCAAATACCTCGTACAAGTACCTTGTAATACCTTCATACATCACTCACTACATAGCCCCAAATGTTACAATGCATATGAAGCTCCTCAGTTTGAGCTAGAAAATGTATTAAGCAGTTCCTACAAAATCCTGCATAAAAATAGGTCTATCTCAATACTGCACCTATTTAATCAAAGTTGCCATACTATCACTACTGCTAATGAAATCTTTCTGTCTTCCTCTCCAGCTTCTTTTCCATTCCTTGCTGTTTGTTGAATCCAATTTTGGGCTCATGCTCAAGATTATTTGAGCAGAGAGCAGAGTTTTCTACTTTTACTTATGACACTCAGTAGTAGCTTGTGTGAGTAAATTCTGTTGGGTTTCTGAGTGGAAAAACCACCAGACAGGAGTTGTAGATTCACTTGAAAGTTAAGGAAAAAATGAATCAAGATATGCTGGATAAAGTCCAAGTGAGCTGAAGGAATGCACAGGAATTAGAAAGGCTTCAGCTGCTGCAGATCCAAAGTCTGAGTTAAATGCTGAGTTTTGGAAACTTGGCTTAGAATGAAATAAGTGAAGACACAAGTGAGCTGCAACAAACCAAAAGATGGCTTTTTGCTTTTATCATGCCCAGAACAAAACAGTAATGGATTAAGAAAGCAATAACGAGGATTTGGAAAGAAAACATCGAGAGACACAAACATCAGTGATGAAGGTAGAAGCATTTAGCAGGCTTAAAATATTGGTGCACTGAGACCAAGCAAAGCAAAACCAGGCTTTACTGTCTCTAATAAAAATGTACAATTTGATTCTGTATCTTAAATAAAATTAAAAAAGAGAAGGATGACTCTTTAATAATCTCTTCAATAATTCTCCTGTGAGGGATCTGAGATTCTAGATATCTAGACGGTTACTTGCACATATCATCAAACTGAAGCATTTCACAAAAGCAATTAACGATCTCTTTACTGTGTTCTCTGCTGGGGAAACTCACAGGACCGAGGTGGTCACAGCATTGCTTCATCCGGGGTCCTGAACCCGATAACGAAGGATTCTACAAAGTGCCATATAAGCTGATGGAGTGAACTGATGCAACAGATAACCGAGTATTTTTAATGTCACATGTATCTGACCTCTGGGGTACCTCAACCAAAGAGCAGCAAGCCAAAAATATTCTGGACTTAATAATCAGCAGTTTCAAGTGCTGTATCTCTGATGATCTGATTGCAAAGAATTAATGCATTTTTGTCCATTTTCCCTCTTTCATAGCTCAGCTGCTTATAAAGAAATCAATTGCAAGTTACTATAGTGTAGTACAAGGATAGGGAAAACCTGTTGAGCTTAAGTATCATCTGGACACTTCTCAACCAAAGTAAGTTTTTGCTGCATAGGATGCAGTTGCAGCAAATCATGCCTAGGTGGTAGGTAGCAATACATAAAAGTTAACACAGCTCCTTCATTCTGTAGTTAAAGAGGCTTTCTCAGTATTTTTCAGAGGAAAGGAAAAGACTTCCAGAGCCCGAGGACAGTTATTTTGTTGGACTATGTGAAGGACCGGATAGGCTCTTAAAGTAAATTAAGAATGTTAATCTCACTAAAAACTGTATCATGAAATCATTGATCTACTCAAGCAATTAAAAACCTCATTCCGATTGCAATGTTGTGGATTTCAGCTAAAGAGCTATAGGCCTGCAGAACTTGAGAGAGGTTGGAATGAGGCAAAAATTGAATGATTACCAGAGTTTCTCAACGTTTGGTAATGTCAACAATTTGGCTACAGACATGCAATCGGTACAAACATTTTGACTCAAATATGGAGAACCTATAGGAAACCTTGTAAAATAACATCTGAGAAGCAACAGAAAAAAACTTAATTCAGTCTTACTTCATGTTGGTTGTAATTAATAACTGAAAAGTCACAAAGCTTGTGTAATACACTCTGAGTAAAGAAAGCTGAGCAGATCATTTCTTGCTCACTCGCCTTTTTAAGGCTGACCCTAATGTCTTGCCATGCATGAAACTCCTATTGCAGCCAACAGGAGCTCTGCATGGAAGGGAAGAGTCATACTGATGCATAAGGCATTCCCGAATCTAACTAATGAGAAAACATACAGCTTTAAATGGTAAGCAACTGAGGGAAGACACGTTAATTTTTTTAGAACTTGAATGTCACAATATGACTTTTATGATCATACACACATCGGATCTGAACCTAAGACCACTGAAATCAATGGGAATCTCTTTTATTTCCAGGCTTTTCTGATTAGACTCACAGCAGTTCATTTAATACAAGATATGAAATAATTTACAAGGTTAATTAATGTCCTTTTTTTTCCAAAGTGTACATGCTGTGCAGTATATAATGCTATAAAATAGAATGTGTTCATAATAGCCAGGCCAATTTATAACAGATTCTCAGAATCTTTTTGCAGAGGTAATATCAATTCCAGTGATACTTAAAACGTTGGATATTTCAGCTACTAGTAATGCTTCTAAAATTGGAATGAACTTTTAAAGTACATCTACTGTAACATTTATCTTCTGCTATCAATATAGGATGCTGTGAACTATTTTGCTAGATAGGGCTAATAACAGCCAGCTGAACTGGAAGTGACTTTGCAGCATACAGGTGATAGAATGTACCTTCCTGTGTGCACTTTATCTGATTTCAGGCCAGTCAGTTGCTTTTGATGGGTAAGAAACACAGGTTATTCTGCAAAGCTTCTCAATATAAAATATTGAGTATTGTCCACAGGCTGAGGAGTGATAACAAATAAATGCAAGCTAGAATTAAAATTGTGCTCAAAAAGAACGAAAACTAGCAATGCTGAGGATTTCTCAAGACAACCCTATCAGTTGCTGCACACATTTCTGTTCAATTATACCGCCTTTACTTCAGAGTTAATAAAATTCTACTACATAATGCTTCTTTATGGAGATTGATGGACATGTTTCATGCTAATTCCTTCTTGAGTTAGTAAGCCTTTATTTGCCATGTCAAGGCAAAAATGATGGCAGGCAGCCTAGCAGAAATGCCAGTGCATACTTTAAAATGTCATTCAGTTGCAGACCAAATTAAACTATTGACCAAATTAAACTATTTACCACAAATACCAGCTACGCCTTGCTATCGTTAAAGGCTAAAGTGACGCCACACGGGTATCCAAGTGCATGTTACAGAACTGACACTCAGACCTCACAGCAGGGACCATACGATAACGTGCCTGTGTGGGGCGCATTGACTTTTTTCCCCAGGCACTGAACTAGCCAAAAGAAAACTGGGAAATGCAAAGAAAAGCATCAAATATTACTGCAAACATGATTCACTTCAGGATATTTGCATTTGATTTTATTTACCGTGCTATCCTGATTTGGATGTCTCCTGACATGGAGAAGCTCTAAAGCTGGAAGGATTGGCCATAAGGAATATTCCGGTCCCTGCTGGCACAGAAATTGCAGGATCCAGTGGGGCAACTGCCTACCGCAACAAAACCATAGGCTGGTACTGACTCCAACAGTCACGTATTATTTACCCATAGCTCCAGCCACAGCAATTCTCCCGCAGACGGCACAGACACGGGGGCAGTGCACAAAGGACACACTCTCAAATTTCTTTTATGTACCGAGATATGTGACTTGCATTTCTTGTTCTATGCCTGTTGCAGTTATCAGCCTCAGATAGTTGATTTTACTTACGCAAAATATCTCTCTTCTTGTTAAGATGTTTTCAACAGCTCAGTTTCTGATTAGGAAAAAAAAAACCTGACAAAACCACCTTGACTTCTTGTTGTCACTTTGCCAGTACTTAGGAACTAGTACTTTGCTCCTAATAGCTTTGATTTAGGTTCAGGCACTATCAGCAGGAAAGGAGCTCAGTTCCCAACAGCGAGAACCAGGCTCCTGGGTTTTGCCCAGTTTGATAATCACCTTGCCAAACAGAACAAACCTTACCCTGGATCAGCATCCTCTTCCCATGGATCTGTGAAGCTGGTACATCCATCATTCCCTATGGGCTGCTGGGCAGGCTCAGAGCCTCCAGAGGCTCAGTCCTCAGAGAACATAGATAATACCAGGATAACTCAGAGTAACCGCTAAACAAACAACATCCCTCCCTACCCGCCAAAGACCAACAAGCAAAACCACCCAGACAGCGTAAAATGTGCTAAAGTGAACACAGGGATCCGAGGAGTTTTATTTCATTTTTTACGTTAGTCTGTCTTCACATGAGGGACTTTTTTCTAATTGGCACGATTCAGTTAAATGAGGAGGTATTTTGAGATTAAAAAAGATAGATCAACTGTTTGGATAATGGAATGGGGAGCAGGCTTATAAACGACAGAAATGAGGAAAGGAGCTGTCATACTCCGGGGGTTGCAGTGAAAAATGATCTTGGGAAATGGGAGGAATGAATAAGGCAACAGTCCGTACACACAAATACAAAGCAGCATCATTACAAAGCAGAAATCAAAGGAATAAACATAAAATAGGGATTGACTAGGTAGAAATAATACAAAACAGGATCCCAGAGTGTCAATGGACTGCAGGCTGAATAGGAATCAAAACTGTTGAGCTGTTGCAAAAAAGGAAACTCTTTTTACTGGAGTGTATTAGCAGGAATGTCTTAACTAAAACACGGGAGATAATTGTTCTGCTCTGTTAAGCATTGTTGATGCCCTCGGTTGGAATATGGTTCTGTCTGGGGAAAAGTATAAACAAGATATACAGGATAAGAGGAGAAGATGGGTAAGAGTTCCGGGGGAAAACAGTAAATTGATAAAATTTTGAATATGACTTGTAAGGAAATGAAAAAAGGAAACAGATTGAACTAGTCAAGAAAGGAAAGACTCGACAGGGAGCCGTGATATGTCTTGAAATGAGCAAATGCTTGTCAGAAAGCAAGCAGTTATCCTTGAAGATTGTTCTCCATATCTATAAGGACAGAACAAGGAACAACAGACAAATTACAGCACAGGGGTTTTGGTGAAGTCTTGGGGGTATCTTATATGAGGAATCAGACTGCCTTCTTCAGAAGTTTATGATTAGCCTGGGCAAACAATTGTTAGAGCTATACGACCTCTTTGAGACCTCTGTTGGGGTTAGGCCCAGCAGAAGGATGGGAAGAGAAGATGAAAGCATTCCTTGCTGCCTTCTTGGCCCTGGAGGATTACAGGTTCTGCTACTGAATTGCTCTCTTTGCAGAAGCACTGGGAAAAGACCAAGCCCCAACTCACTGGGAAAGAATATGAAAAGCGTGGAGCCAAGGTAAAGGCTTTGTTTCTGGTGAGCTGGTTTCATATGGTAGAAGTTCTTGTAATTGCAAAGAAATAATGACTTTCTGGGAGCCTGAATTCTTAAGAGACAACTATGTTATAAATTTTCAATATAAAAGCTGTGCTGATCATCCTTGAGGAATAAGATTCTATCCAGTTTGAGTATGAACATGACAACCTCATCCTCATTTTCCTGGTCATCTTTAGGTATTTTAACTCTAAATGTGAGAGACAGAGGCTCTGGGGAATGCATGAGGGATATTTATGAGTATTTACATGCAATCAGTGTATGACAGTCATATTAGGAATAATTTTTCTGTGACTGATTCTAGCTGCAAAAACTACTCAAACCTTTCTAGCAATATCTTACTTCTCTAATTATCTGGTTTTGCTGAAATTGGTTATAATCCCATTGCAGGAGTACATTAAAGTAAAAACACTAACACATCCCAGTATGACGAATTAATAAGAATATGGCCAATGTCACTATATCCATCTACAGAAAATGGCACACTGTCAAATCTAGTGACAACCTAATAAAGATACACATTCTTCATTTTAGACGATGTTTTGAGTGATAATTATGGTATAGAAGAAGAAGGAAGAAATCTGAGAGAAACTGTAAATGCTATATTTTGCAACTGAAGGAACATATTAAAATAACATATTCTTTTGGACACTTTTCTATTTCTCTATGAGCAAATAAGGCAGATTGGAAAAATGATCATTCCCATCAGGAGGTTCTGAAAAGACATAAAATAGATTAAACTGCTCTTGTCTTTGTGTTTGAATACAGAAGCAACAAAAAGTAATTTCAGTTCAGCGAAGCCGAAGGTAAACAACAGTAATCTTCAGTTTCATTTTCATTCTGGCAGGTCTCCTCGCTGATGGTTTGCCCCTAATTGCTTTTCTAGTTACCTAGTTGAGCATAACTGTGGGAGATCATATTTAAACAAACTCATTCTGTTTTCTTAACTCCCACAGGACCAACCTTATTTTTTGGCCCTGGAATGTGCAGTTCTGGCTTCCAGGAGTAAAAGGTCAACCTTTTAGCTCTTTTTTTTTTAAACTTACTATTCTTAGTATTACTATTTTCTGACTCCATATAGACATGCAATGTTTGACAACAAGCCTTTCATTCATGATTCCCAGTTGCCCTGCAGTCATGGAAGCATCTTGCTGCTCCCTCATCTTATCTTTCCCTTTTCATCTAATGACTTTAAATGTTAGAGAAAACTGTTATGACCACAACATGGGGCTAATCTGATCTGTCTGATCACATACCTGCTCCTACAAAAAGATACCGGCGAAACATTAATGGGAGCAATCAGCCCTGCTGATGTGGAACATATCAGCACTTCCACATGAGTGAGAGGGATCCAAACTGAAGCAGTAAGAAAACAGGTAATAATAGTTGGGATGGAGAGCGTAAAAAGTAGCAGAATGAAAGAAAAGGCATAAAAGGCAGAGAGAACAGCAAAATTCACAGATGCCAGAAGATACGGCATCAGAAGATGCAACGGAAATTCTGAAAAAAAGAAGCCAAAACCCAGACCCAATTCAAAAATTCAATGTGCTTCAGAAAGTCTTATTCTGAGATTCAACAGTGGCTTTTTGTCTCTGAAGTGGTTCACACAAACGACTCTTCACCATAAGGTTCAATAGTAGCTGGACTTCATGAATTTCCAGTGATATGAAAGCTGTACAGAAGAAAACCAAAATAGTATCACACAACTGCTAAATTCAGGATAAAACCTGGAACTAAAGGAAGAGAAATGTTACAAACAGATGGAGGATGAAAATTAGTATAGACAAAACTAATGTGTAAGAGGAAGAAGCTGTGAAGAGACCATTGTACTCACTACTTTTTTTTTTAACCTGGCTTTCCTAAGGAAAAGGCTTTTAGAAAGTGGAAATTAATACCATGTTTGGGGGGGGGGAGCAATAGGAAGAGACTACAGAAAACTCCAGTAGTGTAAGGCTGTTATTCAGCAGCAGATCTTCCCACATCTTTGCCTCGCACCTGCAGACAGAGTGGCACCCTCCAAGGACACGGGCAGTATCTGAAGGTACTTCCAGTATCATTCATTCAACACCAAGGACAGAATACTTTCCATGCACTCCACTGCTATTAATAATTGATTCTTTTTTGTTCCACAGTCCTCTCACCATAACTAGCTCATATCAGAATAATTTTGCTCTCTTCCCTTCCAGTGTTCTCCCCGCTTTCTTCATTTTACCTCCTTTCTGCCAATAACTTTTTCTCCAAGCATTCTTTCATTTTTAAATCTCTCTTCCTCACCAATTCCTCCCCATAGATAACTTCCATCTCCCTCTTCCTACTACCCTCTCCAAAATCCAGTCAACCCATGCTCCTCATTCACTCCCCCCCATTGTTCCTTTTGCACCCCTACCAGTCTGCAAAACTCATCTGTCTGGCACTGTTCCTCCTTGGGGGCTCTGGAGTGGAGCCTGGGATCTGAAAATACCCTACAGTGGCTGCAGGTCTAGTGGAAACAGTATATGTATTTGGAGCATGGTCCCTCCAGGATGCTTTATTGCATCCTGTCTTTTACCTCAAACACCAATATCTCCCTTTTTCTCCCCTAAAAAACTCCATAATCAGTCTAGTCAATTTTGAACTAAACAGACTCAAAAAGAAAGCAAGCATCTGGGTTGAAATTCTGCCTCCACTAAGATAAATGACCGAATTCCCATTGACTACAAGGGGGCTGATGTTTTATCCTTAGAACATACTAGGCCTGTGAACTTTAAATCCTACAGGATTACACAGAACAAACAGTGTAAAAAAGATTTCATCACTTTTTTTTCTTATCAGTTTACAGAAATTAGTAGCTGAAGGGTATACAGAAATGTAATAGTTTTCCATTTGAATGAAACGTTGGACAGAATTTGCATGATCAGACTCGAAAGTCTTATAAAAATTCACTTGGCCATAAAGGATAGTCCAATGGCATGAAGCTGAGAGAGCTGAAGGACCATCAGCAGCGATTAATAACGAAGCCAACTAAATGGATGTGGGGCAAACAGGAGGTTTTCATCCTCAGTGAAAGCTGAGTACTGATCAGTAAAGGGCAAGATGGGGGAAAGCTTGTGAGTACTGATCAGTAAAGGGCAAGATGGGTATGTGGCTGAGGGAAAAAGTAAGGCTGTTAAACGGTGACTGGCTTACCAGTGACTGTTCCACAACCACCTGGAGAGGTTCCTGCCCCTTTTGCCCACTGGTCAGTCTGCTCCCTCCTTTCTGTTAATTCATAATTATCTCAATATTGAACACTGATTATTAAACACTGAATCTTGGATCCTGATTTGATTCTTGGGACAGTCAAGGTGGCAGAACCTTGGAAGGATGATGGACTACATAGGAAGAGGAGGGATGGGATCAATTTTTGCAACTGTTTGTTTTTTCCCCAGG
Source organism: Aptenodytes forsteri (assembly GCF_000699145.1). NCBI lineage: Eukaryota > Metazoa > Chordata > Aves > Sphenisciformes > Spheniscidae > Aptenodytes > Aptenodytes forsteri. The sequence continues at coordinate 15,025,579 of NW_008796044.1, forward strand.
AGTGGTTCTGCCGAAACTAAGAGAGCAGCCCTAGTAAAGAATTACAGAGCACGCAATTCATGGAGGTCACACACACATGCATTTAGACTAAACAGGGGAGTAGCGGAAAAAGAAAATTTTATTATTCCAATTACATGCACAAGGAACTAAAACTCAGTTTATATGATCTCATCGCAGGTTCCCAAGAAGCTGACATTAGAGCTGGAAAACAAAACTTCATGTCATGATTCTCAATCTAACTTTTCATGGAGTTAGGGAACAGATTCCTTCACAGATGCGAAGGCTAGAATTAACTATTAGAAAATCTATTGTCATGGTCTATGTACTGTTATGAGAAAGTCCAGGAATGGGGATTTAAATAATCTTCCATAACTTTCCGTGGCCATTTTCTATTATAGCAAAATTGCACAATTTAGTTGCACTCTCTAAAAATGTAAATGTAATTTCCAATTTGAATTAATATGGGTTTACTTCTGGCAGTTGTTTTTATAATTTTCCTCTGTGAGATTAAAGATGCTTTAGCAGTCAGAGTTTCCTTAGCATGAAGGAATTTATGCTACACAATCCATCACCTTCCAATTTGCTTTTTAATAAACTAAACCTATCAAGTGGTTTAAGTAAAAGGTGGCTACTTTCCCCAACAGATGTGCTACCAATCTGGCAGATGGATGGTGATCACAAGGGACAGATTCCTACTGTATGGACATTCCAGGGATGAAGCATATTTACTTCTCTCTAATAGGCAGGATCCTTCGCTATAGACCAGTTTTCCTGACTTTCCAGTATGCCCAGAATGAGACAAAAAGGTTTTGCATACAAGTGAAGAAAAAAAGAGGAACACACAAGCAAACCGACTAGAAACAAAATTCAGATACTTCATATCACGGTCCCAGCTTGTTCCTAACTTGTTAAAGGTGATTTGCATGTATGGGAAACATCATTTGCTACACAAGCAAATAGACTACAATCAGCAAACAAGAGCTATTGATGTTAAAGAAGAAGTAATAAAAAATTAACTAAACAGGAGTTTGCAATGCATGAGGGATTTGTGCTATGTATTGGTGACCCTGTTCCACAAAACTAACAGTTTTGGGGTACCTGAAGGCAGAGATCAACTGGATCCAGCGTTCCACTACTCTTTTACCAGCACCCTTTCCATTCAACTTATCCTCACAGATTGCTGTTACTGGAGTGAGGACATTCTCAGGCAGCCTCTGGCTGTATCCAGAGTAGAACAACATACAGAACAACGTAGCCACCCATTTGCTTGCCCCTTGCACAAGGAAGGCCTCCCTCAAGACCACCATTGACCAAATTTGACTGGTTTTCCCATCAAGCGTTGTGCATTTATGCCTTTATGCCAGGAAAATGGAAACTGTGCTTGCTTTACGACAGCTAGTTTTTAGACAGCTTTCGGTGCCAAGAATGTCTAATTGGTGTGCAATTGTACCTTTGTGCAAACCATTAAGAGGAAATTCGATGGAAGAGAGGGGATGTACAGAAAGGCGTGTGGCATTACCTGCACAGCCTGTCTTCTACTGAAGTGTACTAACTCTGCCAGTCAGTAGCTGAATTGGACTCTTCAGCCAAGAGTGGCTTGGCACAGAAATTTCAATCACAGTATTGCTGCTCAGAGTCAGGTTTCAGTAACAGAGTTATTCTTTGTCATATCAATGATTCACTTGTTTGTAACGCAAAAAAAGTCAACCCTCCATATAGCAAAGAATTTTTGCCTTCCTTTCTTTGATTTAATTTGATTCAGGAGACCATGCTATCTCAAACTGCACAAATCAAAGCACATAAGCTAAATCATCACTAGCATCTAGTGATTCAGGGAGAGAGGTGTGCACACTGAACACACATAAATCATATAGGAGTGATATCCTGCAGGCAAAAGGAATGATTTTGGGCATGCACAATACTTTGAAGTTCAAAATGTGATTTAAAGATGCTAAACCCTTCCTGGTGCATGCATTTTTTTTCCTATCTATATCGACTGTTGTATTCTAAAGGAATTATTCTCTAGTAAAATGCCATAATTTAATTCACTGATAGTAATGCTGATTCAATTTTCTGCTTGCATAAATATCTTCTAAATCCATATTATAAAAAAAAAAAAATCACTGGCCCTAGGTATAAAAATCTGTACTTCTAATCATCTATGTAGCCAGAATTAATGGTCCAGTAATAACTGTCATTTGATAAACTGACCAATCATACCTTATCTGCACTACCATAACATAATATAGGCATCCACTAGTAAAAACATTAAAAAATAAAAGATCTGTTGGTTCTGAGCATGGATTAAAGGATTATTTAACCAGATGAAAGTAATGAGGGTGAAATTATTTCAAACAATGTGGAAACACCATTTGCTTCAAACTGAAAACTGGAGATTCCGGTGAAGAGCAAAAGGAATACAAACACTGGGTTGCGTTACTTATGGAAGATACAATCCCAGGAAAAATCCAAAGTGCAGGGAAGAAATGCCCAAGTTCTCTTCCACTTTACATGCAAAAAAGTTTATACTGAAGAAAGATCAAACGTATTTTGCTCAAATGCATGTACGGGGACAAGCACATGAATGCAAATGTCTAAAAGCAGTCAAATAAAGCATGAACAGTCATACACAACAATAAGAATGTACCACTGGCCTGTTCATTCCATTAGACTGATATTCTTTATGTGTCTGAGTAATTACTAGTCCAGTTTAGGAAAACCTTCCCAGTTTTCATGCCTGGAGTTTTACAGCAGGGTGCACACATGAAATCATATCTCAGTTCTCTGCATATCATTAAAAACATTCAAAGCACACAAAACAAAGTGGACCTATTGAAGAGGAATGGCGAATGAACCGTATATGCCCATGCTTGCAGTCAGAAGAGTTAGGTTTGGCATCATAGACCTCTGGAGAGGTGCTTAAAGAATCTCAGGTGCATGGCAAACTCTTGATTCCGGCAATTCTGCCAACTCCATAATGCCAGCAGTCAACAAATCCAAGGGGATGGAAGAGATTACAACCCTCTTCAGACACATAGCACATTGAGTAATACATGGGGTGAAAAAGGTGGGGAAGAGGAATATTACAGATGTAGTTTATCTGCCCTGATAATATCCTAAATTTGTTACAGACCCAGTTGTGGGTCTGTAACGTGTGCAAGTTTTATCACTGGACTGCATAATTAAGATCTTAACACACACACACGCTCCAATGTCCAGATGCCCTAGCAGTAAGGAACTGGGAGCCATAAAGCTTCTGGCGTGGTCCCCGGAAAACATACCGGCAACTCTTCACGATAGAAACTGTGTTACCACTTTTATGTCTTGGGAGGATGTGACAAGAATCTCTTTCAAACTATCTAGCTTAACTGGAAAGAACAGAATGTAAAAGTGCCATTTCAAATTCTATTGCATATCATTCTTGCTCCTCTGATCCTGCCTGTTTGCAAAAACAGCACCAAATACATTCACCTCCGTGCCCGCGTGTACATAGATTGTTCCACACATACACAGAAACTCACAGGCATGTACACAGGTGTACCATCATGCACAGAAGATGACCTTCTAGTTCCTAAACCACTTGGTTTCTTGGTATCTGCGGTCATGAGTTTGAAATGCCCCATTTTGACCAGTTTGGGAGAGGCTAATAAGCCTAGTACGTGATCTGTGAGGAAGAACTAACAGATCTGTGGTTAAGATGACAGCACTGAAGGGAAACGTAACAACACGCCTTCAAATTTAAGGTGGCACCCAACTGTTTGTCACGTCGATGGCACACAACACAAAAGCTTTCAATTCAAAGGTCTGAATTGCAAAAAGGGAAGTTCAGGTTACAAATTTCTAATGGTTAAGAAGAGGAGCGTACCAGAATCAATTGCGGGGGAGACTGTGGAGTGTCCTGCACTGGAGATCTTTAAGAACATGGTGAGTAAGTGTCAGGAATGATGCAGATATGGTTGATGTTGCCTTGGGGGAAGGGGTGGATTAGCTAACTCCTTGAGAGTCCCTTGAGATAACGTCACCCCGTGTCATTTCCAAAGCTTTGCAAGTTTAGGGGATTGAGGAAGTGATGAACAAATTATTTATGTGAAAAGATTCTGATAGGATGATGTATCTACTAAACTAAGATTTTGCTGGATTTATAGTTTGTTCCCTGCCATTTTCATCTCTAGCAGATGAGGTGTGAAATTGCTTCAGTAGAAGGACGCAGCACATAACAGCATCAGACAGCATTTAGAAGAACAGAACTAAGACTCGAACTTCAGGATCATGCTGACTTCATTACTACCTCTGGATCTGCAGATTCTTTCTTTACAGCGTATTGGCCAGGAAACTCTGGAAGTCAGAGGCCTGGTCACATGCTCATTTTTTAATGGTCGAACTACTGATATTTTTTCAGTCTCTGCTATGAAGCCATCCCCTAGAAAACAGCACTGAACAGCAAAACTACAAAATGGGAACATTCACAATCCTCCTGCTTCACGTGCGTTATTCACTTCGAAACTTCTTTCAAAACCATGGCCTTATAATTCATAAGCATTTGAAGAATGAGGCCAGATACCTCAGACACCATCTTATCATCCCCAGCTTAGTCCAATTCTGCTAAAATAAATATGCCCACACACATACGAGAGAGACAACAAGGCCACCAGGGTACGAGTCACTACTCAGAAGTACACCTCCAGCAGAATCGATGAAGAGATCTGAGGCACTGTTGTGACTATTGCGTTACGGGAGGGCAAGAGATGAGAAGGTGGCTTCCCAATCCCTCAAAGGTTTTAGATATTTCTACCAACAATATCAACACTGCTTTTACACCTTTGTACTTTTATCTGCCAGAGGAGAAATGGGCTAAATCCACAAGCCAAGATAAGCAATTCACCTAAGTTTAAAAAGGAGAGGCTAATTAGGCCCAAATTTGCTCAACTATTCAATACCTCAGTATATGATGTCTATACGGATAGGAAAATGCACGTGATACAAATGCCCAGCAGCCAGGTTTATATCAGAATGATTGAAAAAGAGAAATACCCAAAGAGCATGCATTTTCCATCCAAGTAATGCAAGTCTAAGCTAAATTTAAATCACTGTAACTTCACCAAGGAGCCCGCACAGAACTGAGGGCAGAATTTGACACTGATGTAATTCTGCCTTTGTGTTCTACCTCTTAGTAATCCGTTTTAAATCTATTTGTCATACACGTCTTCCAGCTTTATAAGCTTAAAGGAATTTTAAAGTACTTCCTCCTCTCTCCCCGAAGAAAAAAAGGATGCAAAGGAATTAATGAATTAAGATTTAATGCCCAACTTTAATTGCCAAGACAGGGCAATTATATTATAATTCATTAAAATAAAATCCATTCACCACACATATCCACACCCTAGGGTCTTTATGTCTCAGATACATCACGTAAATTCACACCACTCAATGGAAAATAAATGCTACTACTAATTTTTATTAAAATACTAGTTAATTCACATATACCATAATTGAAATACAAGACAAAACATTGTTATTAGCTCCCTACTACAGACCATGCAAAGATTTTAATGAACTTTTTTATTTGGTCAGCATGCTGAAAATTAATTTCTCAAACTAAGAGTTCTTATCATTGAGGAAATTGCCTACATATAAGAAAGGCCTCTTGTAATTATTCAGTGCCTTAAAAAAAGCATGCTTGTGACTATTTCAGACTTTAATTTTTAATAATTTCCTTTTGAAACATCTTATTGTGCCAGTGTACTGGACAAACACATGGAGGGAGATACCAAAGTAGAATTTAACGTAGACATCCCAAAAATTAATAAAAATGTTCTCGTAAGAAAAACCTTTGCTCCAGACCTACCTTTCAATCTTCCCTTCTCGGCTTCTCCACCACACAGAAAGCAATATTTCCATCTTGTACTACCTTGCTCCAGCAACCTCCTCAAACCCCATCCCTCCTTTCACTGAATACTGACTAGAAGTGAGATAAAAACTTCATATCTTAAGGTCTGGAGAGTCTGGATTCAGTATTTTAATTCAAAACAATAATTTTTAATTTAAAAGCTGCTTAGAGATCACAGAATTCAAGTTCTTTCAGAAAAGACTCTTTCCTCTTTGCTGGATTGACAAAACAAACAGCATACTAATGGACAGGTAAAACTCAGCTATGCCCAAGGACTGTCACACAGAAAATCCATTATTAAACTATCATCTGATTCTTTTTCAAAGTGTTAAGCATCATCTACTGCATACTTCATTTTCACTTCTCTCAGCTCTCTCTTTCTTCCTCATCTGTTCCCAACTCAAAGAAAAACAGTAAAAGTGACACTATCATAAATTTCCAGCTCCTGCAGCCTTCACACCAACACACTTTTTTTCCCACTGACTATCTGGTGCTTTGCCATATTCTTAGATGGGTAATCTTCAAATACTCTGACCTTCACAAAGATGATACAGATGCTTAGAGGGGTGTGTTCCAGGAGAATCCTGCTGGTAAGGGACACCTGTCACGGTTATTTAACATCACACATTTCCTCTGAGTTCTTTTCTTCATTTGAAAGCCTGGCAGAATTTGTTGTTCTTTAACGTTTCAGAAAACATGGATAAAGCAATTTCCAAGTATCTTGTGTTGGTGTATAAACTAACATGAGTTCTGTCTAATTAGCACAGCTGTTGGTGTAAGCCTGTGAACTTTAGCTGACTTTGTTTTAGCAGAGGTAGACAACGTATGACCCATCTCTTGCCCCAAACAACAGAATGAACCTTGAATAGTGTTTTGTGCGCGGGGAAGCTATGCAAACAATCCGCTGATCATCAAGAAGTGTAAACACGTTCAGAAGTGTCCTGAATGAGCACATCGTGGGCATCAGCAACACCAACAGCAAATCAGAAAATGGAGCAGTTGCTAAGGAGGTATTGTCTATCCCATCCTATAACGAAAGGAACCAAAGAATTTTTGGGGAGTCTCAGGGGGAAGAGACTCTGGAGGGAAGCCAGAAGAAAGGGGAATGCAGGAAACTGAGAAGAATCGAGGGCCCTACACCAAGACTATGCACAGCATAGTTGGTACCACCACGCTAATCCACCCGACTCTCCTGGACCGCAGCATCCCTCCTGCAAAACGGGGAGGTCATGTAATGAACTGCAACAATAACCTGCACAACTTCTCTCCTGGACTGCACCATCTCTTCCACAAAACACAGAAGTAGTCTCAAGCATAAAATTCACTCAATTTGAGCTTCAGAACTGGGACAGGATCCTCATAAATTTAACAACCATTGTGCTTTTGACCTCTTCTTCTCTGGGGAAGCTGACATCACAGTGTCTAGAAGAGGTCCCCATATGCATCTTGCCTTCCTGGACAGGATCTGTGCAATGTCTGATTCCATCTAACTTTAGCCTTCTGAAAGTTAATTAGTCTTAGCTAGACCTCAAAGTGGCTTCCTAATCTGAAACGCTTATTTCAGTGTCTGCTACAAAGACAAAATGGACAATTACCTCAGGTTAGGCATCTGGCTTTTGGATAACTGTGCAGATGAGATGAAGTTAAGCAACTATGTTCTGTTTAAAAGTGCAGCCTGTGAAAAGGAATTTATTTGTTGTATTGTCATAAAACCAACATATATAGCTCTCGAGTGCATTCCTCCTTTTGGGCTCAAGCTCTCTGCTCCCACTGGATGGCCTCTGCTCCCATGGGTGGCCTCTCTCTCCTCTTTCATCTCAAACCTTTATTTTTTTCCATTTTGAAAAATGGACTACCTGACTGACTGATACAAACAGGCCTATTTCCAAATCGTATCAACAGCTCCATCTGTCAAAAAGTTCATCTTCAGTGCAATTTCAAAAGCTGAGCTATCCGCACTAGGTATTTGCAATAGTTCCATACATCAAGCATGCTACACACAAATGCACCACATGACACTAACAGGGAATACAACTTCCTATACAAAGTCAAGGGGGAACAAAGTAATAGAAACTGAAAGAAGATAAAATGTTTTGTAGGTAGTGGAACACCAGCTGATAGCAATTTCTCTTTCAAGCCACAGTATACTTAATTTATTTATAGGCATCGGAAAAATGTTACTGGCACAGTCCTGTGTAGGAAAATACACTAGAAGTGCCACTTTATGAAAAAGCAGCTCAGAAGGAGAAACATAAAGAAAATGCAAAATGTTTGCCTAAATATCAAGTCACATTTCTTTCAATAAAATAATGATGAAGCCAGGGGCAAAGTTAAGCAACTAGGAATGAGAACAACTAAGTATGGCCTATAACCAGCACATAGCAATGGCATATTTAGGAGTTCTATTGAGGAAGTATCTAAAGATTAAAAGTAATAACTCAAGATCTTTATGCTCTAAACTACCAAAACCAATATAGTTATGTTTCTGATACTGGGACGTATCATCTACGTTAAGGTCCTGCTGGTATTTTTCAAATAGACTTGTGCTTTTCACGGCTTTACTTGAACATGGCTTTTCATGGTTTTACTTGGATACTTCAGATGGTTTGACCTGTATAAAAGTTGTCAGCCAGAGTGGACATTCAGATATAGGATGTTTTCTTACCATGCTAGTAAGAAAAAAAACAAAACAAACAAACAAAAAAAGAAACAAAGAAAAGTGTGATTGCGGAGAAGTTTTCAGGTTCTATCATGAATGTCAGATTTTAGCTGACACTCATGCAAATGTGCAATTTGAAGGGTCAGAAGAAGCAGTCTTCCCCTTGATGCGCAGTGCATGCAGAAGGACCAGACAGTCTCAGTATTGCTGGAGATACGCTCGTCTTTTAACCTTGCATTTTTATGTCAGCAACCGGAAAATCTCCCAAGATTTAAGAAAACCCTCACATAATTAAGTGCAGGTTTTTAAACACTCAAGGCTATTGAAGTAACTTGAGCTTATTGAAGTAAGCAATTGTGGAAGATAGACAGTTAACAAAGACAACCTGGAGGATGAATGCATGAAGCATTTGGCTTTTGGTGAAAATGATGCCGTGAAATGGCTATCAGCTGGATATTCACTGTGGCTATTCACCACAGTGAAGGGGTGCTGAGAAGCTTAAATTCAAAAAGAACACTGCTACTTGAAAAACTAATAAAAATAAAAAAATAATGCCTTTCTAAGGGCGTACTGCAGACAATCATCATGTGACTCTTGTACCACTTGTATGTCAGGCAAATTGTAGAAAAACCAGGAAGAAGGGAGAGAAACAAATGCATTGGCACCTACAGAAGAATGGACATTTTGCAGTTCTGCCATTAATGTCAAGGATGCAAGGTGGTGATGACTGATAAAATCAAAGATGGAAATGTTACTTACAGAAGAAGTACACAATTATTGCACCATGCTCTCCTTTGAGATAGCTAAAAATAATCTGGATTTTGAGGATAAATAGGTCCTATGGGTTACAGTGAATTTACTATAACTGTAAAAATTATTAGTGTTAGAGTTCAGAACAGAATTAACAACTCATGGCTACGTTTTTTTAGCTACCACTGATGCCTTAAGTAGCTTTATGGTCTACTGAGAGAGAAGCAGACACATTTTTTCTTAGATGTCTGTATTTAACACTATGAATAGCAGGGGTTCTTCCCTTTCTCAGTTTTGCAGACTTCTGCAGCCTGTGTCAGCAACGTTGCATTGCTTGGTTTTAAATATGAAAGGTCATTACAAAGGTCCCCACTGAACAGAGAAACAGGCTTAGATGCTGGAGCCTCCACAGCAAAGATACACTTGCTCTTAGAGACTACTGCATGCATTTTCTGATTTTTTTTTTTAACCCCCAGCAATTAAAAGAAAGGAGAAACTCCGTGAACACACTGATGTATCACGTTAAGATAATTACAATAATGCTTACTTACATTGCATTAAAGATTGATGTAATGTGCAATGATCCCTAGGATTGCTTATCTGTACATCCATTTATCACAGAGTTCTGTTTATCTGTTGTTAAGGATAAGATGGCAAGTGGGGGACTAAGCGACTCAATTGCTCAGCTTATAAATTAAAGCTACCCCAGGAACAGAACCTACTTACATTACAGATTTGATTCTACTGTCTTGTTTTGTGGTTAAAGTGAACATGATAGTTCCAGATTTTGGGGCAGCACTTCATCTGTATGCATCCCTCTCGTACGGCTAAAGAGGCACTGCAGGGTTGCACATATATAAGATAACAAGTCTCTCCCCGAGACAAAACTGATCAAATCCTCAAAGAGAGGTTCCAAGAAAGACAGTGGAAGTCAAACTCTGGTCTTCAGATACAGCTTTCTGGTCCCTACACTTTAAAGACAAAGACAAAAAGTCGACAAGACCTTTAAAGAAAGCTGTTGGGCAATAACTGGCAACACAGAGACACATACCGATAGCAAGGTCCATTGGTATATTGCAACCAGAGGACACAGACAGAAAAGACAGAACATGATTAAATGGCAAAACAATGCTTACCAAACTGATACTAATTTTCAACATACTATGCTTAGCGAACTTTTTAGTGCAGAACACCACCAGAATACATATGAAAACTTTTTTTATTCATCTTGCTGTGTACTGCTTAGCACCATTTTGTAGATTAAAGTAACTTTCCAAATGACCAAGGACTGCAAACCTAGAATGCAAGCAACCAGATTAGAGCAGAAATAATATTATTTTATGCAAATATGTTTAATCTGAAGCAGTAAGAACAGGAAGAAAAATAGCTGTGATTCAATTAGTGTTTTGATGACCTGGGCACTTAGGTTTATAGCAGAAGGAGATTTAATTCCTAAATACACGTGCATTGTCATGTTTTATCTAATGAATTGAAAGAGAACAGTTAACTGATTTTCATCCAAATCTTTAACCTTAGGGTTAGATCATGACCTTTATTCCTGCCTGGACAAACCCCCCCACTAATATCCAAGTACACAATCATCCATAGGAAGTCCTCCTGACTCTGTATTTGAAAGCAAGTGAGAGGAAGAAGCAGTCAGAGAAAACGGCCTGCCTTTTGCCAGTCCCTGTTTACATTCATGGAGGTTTGCAAGCCCGTGACAACCATGGTTAGTATCTGTCTTGAAGTTTATGCACATTACTCCCGTCAAATAAGATCCTGTATTTTTTCAGGTGGTGCCAAAATGTCTGTCAAGGATACCGATTCATTTATTTTCCCTTCTTTGCTTTGACTGGAAATCTATTTTGAGAAATACCTTCTTCAGCATTACTTCTGTGCTTTCAATGAAATTAGCTGGTTTCCATTAATCAAAATACAATCACTGAATCACAGTGCTAGAATGGCAATTCTGGGAAGGATGTTGATTCCATTCCCCTTCTCCATAGCTAGATCAGCTATCAATGTGTCATTATCTGCAAGACATTTATCTAACATGTTTCAGAACACCTTCAAAGACAGACACTCTACATCCTCTTTAAAATACCTCTCCCAATGCTTAAGCATTGCTGTCATTACAAAGGCTAAAATTAATCTTCTTTGCTGCAATGTAAACATATTGCTCCTTGTTGTATCCACAACAGACAGAGAACAATTCCTCCACTTTGAAGTTAATTTTGTTTATTTGAAAATAGGATTTGTGGGTTGTTTTGGTTTTGTTGTTGTTGCTTTGTTTGTTTGTTTTCTCTCCACAGAGGAGGTGCTCCCCTCTTTCAGCCTTTCTCCGCAGAGTATATTTTCTGCAACTCTGCTCATCTCTGTTACTTTTCCCTGGGTACTTTCCAGTTGATTCATACTATTCTAGGAGCCTGGTACTCAAATCTGGACAATGTATTCCAGCCAAGGTCTTACTGGCGCTGACTAGGGCCGAAGGATTACTCATAGTTACACATGCCAGTGCAACATTTGCCTTTTTTGCAACAGAATGACATTGTTGACTCATGTTCTATTTGTAATCCATTGTAATCCCCTACCCTTTTTCTCTGAATTTATTACTATCCAATTGTTTTTCATTCTGTTTTGTGCACAGTATTATTCTTACCGGAGTACAGAACTTTGCATCTGCCCAGACTGAACTTTACCCTTTGTTTTCAGGCCATTTCTTTAATTTCTTAAGGCGACTGTGAATTTTATTGCTGTGCTACATTTAATGAGCATACTAATTTCAAGATCTACAATTTAATGAAAATGGTGAATAATACCGGACCCAAAATATATCACAGAGGAACTCTACTCAATTTATCCTTCCAGCCTGACATTGAAACATTAACAGCTACTACCAGAATGTAGTTTTCCAATTGATTTTGTATCCATCTCATAATTATTTCTTTTAGACAATATTTCTTTAACTTGTTTATAAGACAGTAACGTAAGCCAATGTCAAAATATCAAAGTCAAGATATGTGATACTGCAAGCTTACCCCTGAGTCTCAAGGCCTGTAAATGTCACAGAAGAAAATTAGTTTAGTTTGACATCCATACCAGCTTTATTCATCCCCTTATCTTCTTGATACTAACAAATATTTGCTTTAATATTTATTCCAGTACTTTTTTTTCAGGATTTCAGGTTCAACTCACGGGATATAATTTCCCATTTTCTTCCTTTCTCTAACTTTAAAAAATATGCATGCTGCTTGTCCTTTCCCAGTCTTCTACAATGCCATAAATTTTCAAAGATAAGTTTTAGTATCTTTAAAATTATTTCAGCCAATTCACTTAAACCTTAAATCAATTCCAGCTGATTTGCTAACATCTAATTTACTCAAGCCTGTTCTTTCCCTAATCCAGAATCTCACACTTCAGCTGAAGATATTAATTACGATAGCCACCTGGTCACAGCTGACCTTTTAAGTGAAAGCCAAAGCAAAGATAGGTAATGATGCTTTGGCCTTCTCAGCAATGCCTCCATATAAGCGTCTCTCTCCACTGAGCTGCGAGCCATCATTTTTCTTGATTTTTCTTTTCCTTCTAATACACTTGTAAAAAATTGTTATTCTTAAATCCTTGCCGAAACATGTCATTTTATACTTGGCTTTCTGAGTTTAGGGCTACCGTTTGCACTCCCTTAAGAGTTCAGCCTAGTTGCACTTTCTTTATGTAACTTCTTGCCACTGCAGTCACTAAGAGCCTTATCATTAACCAAGCTCTTGGCTTTTGGATAATTCGTGTTTGTGCCCTTTACATTGAGGAAATGCCAATTCTCCTAATTTTTCTTTCTCTAATTTCTTACCAATTCTCAGTTTACTGAAATTTGATGTTGAAATAACTTGTCTTTATTTTGATGTTCTTCTCTTCCTAAAAATTCTGCATTACGCCTTTTTATGGCCATTGTCACTCTGCCTTCTACTTTCATTCTCCACAGGAGCTCCTGTTTTTCAGTTAGAATCAAATGACAGTTAGTAATCACCTATTAACTCACAAGCATATAAACATGTTTAAATACTGTGCAAATTACTCTTCTGACTGACTAGTGATTTAAAACTCACTCTGACATGCAGTATAAATCTACTGCGATGCCATCCAATATTTAAGTCAAATAATATTTCAAAGCTGGAGACTTTGCCCTGATTGGTTTGGCCTAGTTAAATCAGAATACAAACCGAAGCAGCTAGTTTGAATAATACACTGGGGGTCTCTCTCACAGCAAATAAGGAAGGAAGCTTTGCAGGCGTGTATTTTCCAAACACACTTCATTTTTAAAGGTTTAGGTAGGTTTCCAAAAATGAACTCCTATATATTGAACTGAAGCAAAGGGAAGGAGACCCCTGCTCAGCAAGTGATGTCAATGAGAGCAGGGTTGGGCCCTGTGATATTCCCAAAGATGTATTTACTTCAGTGGGAGCCGGATGAGCATGGGGAAGCATGAATTTCCCTTTAAAAATCATGTCGGCTTCATAGTCAATGAAGTAAGAGATATTAAAAGAAAGCCAGCACCATTATTGAGAAAACTAACAAGTGCTCCCCAAGTGCTAATAAAATTATAGACAAGCAACCTATCAATCATTGTCTCAGTTCAAAGCACATCAGCCATAAAACAGTCACAGACAGGGACCCCATCTCTGTCACTTCTGATGCCATATTTAATGACAAAATTGGTTGCTCACAAGCTTATAAGGAATTAGTGTTATGCTTCTAGCACACAAAAAGAACCACATGCATCTGCTTGGAGGACATAAGGAGCCACATGTGCTTGAAATGCATCTGATGGAAGATAGTGTATTTCATGTGCTGCATCTCAGCTATTGTTTTCTGTTGATTCAGTTAGCATGTTTTAAAATTGTACTGATTTACTAAAGATTTACAAACATAATTCATGTGCAGTTGTCCTATGAATAAGCCTCTAAAACTAATTCGACCACAGGCAAAAAATAAATTGCAAAATAAGTTATTCAATTGAAATCTGCCATCTGAGGCACAGTAATAGAAAACATTTATTATAAAACTAACATATATTTGTGGCTAGAGATGTGTACAGTACTAAACAACTCTCTGAAAGGAATTTATTCAGGCTTTTCTCAAAGAACATCTTAACTGGGCTAACAGAAAATTACATGTTCAAAAATAATTCTAGGTTCTATGATTTTCATCCTGCATCACAGGCTTCCTATTATCATCCTTTTTATTTTGGAAGGCTTATGAATTTTAGCAAACTTCATTCTGCACAGCTGCAGGAGGCCATTTCTGGAGTCTGGATTTGCCAGTTAGATGCTGGAAAGAAATAGGTACAATTCAATGCAGAAGGAGAGGAAGCATGAATACCAATACATCCATCTCTAGATATAAAGCTCTAAATTTGACAAATTCACTTCCATGGGGCTGCTGGACTGTGAAAGTCATAGGCTATGCTATGCTGGAGGCTGCAATCCATTCAAAAGCAGTGTTTCCTCTTCAAAAGTGAGGGTATTTTGCCAGTTCAGACTTTCATTAGTGCTCAAGGGGAATTCTTTGAAATGATAGAGAGTTCATGTCTGTAATTAATAACGATAGTCGAGTCTACACAAGCATTTCTGACATTACAGTCAGTCATTGACACGTCTGATTCAGGCAGATGAAGATTTTCACGCAGTACAGTGGAATAGGGATTTTGGAATTTTTTTCTTTATCCCCCCTGCCCAGGGCAGATAATGAAAGCCCTGAGAAGTAATATCCCTGTCCAGATTTCTCAGTTACCGGGAAGAGGACTGGAAATAAAGACGGTGAAAATAAAGACAAAGGCTGGAAGACAAGGGGGAAATTTCGGACTATTTCTAATCAGGAGCTTCTTTTCCTGAGAAGTCCAGCAGCTTGGAACACTTGGTATCTTCTGTTACCAGTCATGGGTAAAATTCCGTTTCTAGCCAGTCCCTTTGCCCCAGTGCAGGAGGCAGGGTCAGGATAGGAGACTCAGGCCAGCTCAGTCCACTGCAATCATCTGCCAGCGTCACAATCAAAATGGAAAGGATGAGACTCGCACCTACTTGAACAGACAATTCCACAGCTCAGTGGATGGTTGTAGGCATAGCTTTGGGAAAAAGTTCAGCACTACAGAAGAATCGAGTTTTTTTCCCCCTCTTACTGTGTCCTTCCATAGCCTTGCTGTTAATAATAATGGCAGCTCAATGGTCTAAACATTTTTGGATTCAGAGCTTATGTATCTGCAATACAAAGTGCATCCCGTTACCTCCACAGTTCCTATGTTCTGCGTAATGATGCTTTAAAAAAAAACATATGGCAAGCAAATTGGACACCATTCCAAACTGTTTCCAGCAACTTTAAACCTAACAAAATGTACTCTTTATTTGTGCATCTTACCATAAAAATTAGTAACATCCATTTGTCTGTAGAATTTACTACAGCTATTGAGAGGTGGCTTTTAGCAGAAATTTTCAATAACAAACATGTTTTTATTTAGCAGTTTTCACTTATAATAATACATAAAGTCTTAATGAGTTAATTTTCTGGCAAGTCTGAACAGGTGCAGAATATCAGACACGTTTAATTACCATACCAAAATCTCTGACTTGAGAATGTTAACGCTAAACTTTTTCCCCAATTCCCTCTCTTCTTTCTCCAATGTAGATGGAGAAGACTACGAAAGTATGTCAAGTTAGCTGTCAAGCTTCTTAAGAACTCTCAAATGACCTTGTCAGAAAAAAAAAACCCAACCCTTTGATTCATATTTTAAAATCCTGACTAACTTGCCCCTTCCACTCTTCTGCTTTCTGGCTTCTGCAACTCTGACAGAATTGAGTTCAATATTAATGACTAGCAATCATTTTCAGGCTATACGCTCTTCTGCCTTCTGCAGTCCGAATGCCTCGTTAGCTTGGCTCAGTTGGCAAGATGCTCACCTCTGTATTGGTTTCTCCTGGGTTTAAGACGAATAAAAAGCTGGGCTGGTAGCTAGGCTAAAAATAAATTCTGATCACTCAAGTACCCTCCGAGACGCAGTTGAACCATTCAAGTTGACTTCCCTTGAAAAGGCATGTTACGCAAAGATACCTCGTGTGAGTCCCTAGGGGTCGTTTCAGTGAAAGTCATGTATGCTTTTTGACAAAACAAGGTATTTCTTTTCCTGAGACATACATGCCGATATTTCTCTCTGCATTGCAAGGAGAAAGCAGACAGCTTGATTACACTGCTATTGTTTTTAAATGCATAATTAAATAATTCAATCTGCTGAATAAAGCTAGCTTTTTTATAGAAAAGAATATAGAGTTGGTTGGACCCAGTAGACTCTTCTTTAAAAGATTGCAAATGAAGTACAAGCCTAGAAGCAGAACTCTGCTGATTTTCAAAACCTCTGACTACTGTTGGTTTTTAACTCTGTTAAACATACTGAGTCCTCCAGCTGCCTTTGCGAGATCACTTCTCGCAGGTACTAGCCACCTTCAGTTACTTCTAAGCCCTGCCCTCCCAGCTCCTTCATCGCGATTCTACAGTCTGGCTTCCATATAAAGTCTTCACAATTAGAATATTCAAACGTGATTTTAGATTTAGAATTGAGAAGTAGATTTTAAACATTAAAAACTTGCAAATCTGTCCCAAAGAGTGGGTATTCACACAAGTTAGCTTTAGCTTAGTGATGCTAGACTCAGATTTCCCATACAACCCAGGGAGAGAGGCGGTTGTCTGTTTTCATTCACCCACCGGAGTTTTTTCTCTTCAGTCACTGTAGGAAGAACCTTCGTGTTGTGAGGTTAAAATTTGCCTTTGGGTTATCTCTCAAAATAACAATTGTGTGGTGAGAACACAGAGCTGCTACTGAGTTTAGAGGCGCAAGCTAGGGCTCCTTACCGCAGGATCTGCACAGGCTGTCTGGATACAAGAATCCCAAAGAATACAAAATAAAAGCTTTTCTATCTACAAAATCACACAAGAGCATAGTGGGCATTTAAACACCCCAAATCCAAAAGGAACAACATTGGAAAAAAATGTGAGGGCAGGGAGGATGGAGAAGTAAAGACTAAAGACAGATTAAACAATTTTCTTGCAGCTTGCACCACATAAAATGTCTAGGACAAATTCTTCTGACTATTCCATTTTCTCTGCGTGGAAAATGACAGAAATTAAACCTGCAGTGGAAAACACCTGAAAAAGAGCAAGAAAGCATTCCTTCCTTCCTTTGTCTCAGCACTTCCTATTAAAATGGTACTCTCTCTATATACACATGTATATAGTATGTATACATTTACACACATATATACCTATATGTATATATAATCTGAGGATTAGTCTTGTCAGCATCTGATTCATAAGGCCCAAAGCAGCAACATGATGTGATTTCTCTTCTTTTCATTTTTTGGGTGGCAACAATGTAGGGGTCAGTGGCTAAAGGCTCACATGCTCTGTGTATAGGTAACTAAACGAAGCATCAGTTTTCTAAGGTAATTTTTTTGTGTAAGAAATCTCTGTAGAAAGGTACGAGTGGCTATTTTAACGTTCTAGTCAGGGTGAATTTTATCACGGCCAAGAGTAGTGGGCTCTTTGCCAAAAAGAATGACCTATTGGCCAGATAAAACCCATTTGCAAGATTCAAATGAGACAAAAGCAGTGCACAGATCTCGGTGCAAGGCGGAGTATCACGCTCAGACTGCATCGCCTAGTCTGCGCTCTGCCTTCTGACGACAGACTATCCATAGTCTTGGAGAGATTTTACACTGAAAGAGAAACGATCCTTTCCTTTGTAAAGAGACGGGAATCTTTAACAGATGTACAACTGTTGTATCGCTTCAAGGTATCCACGTGTGATTTCAGATTCTCTAAAACGACTTGTGTTTTTGCCCAGAGTCAGACATCTCAGTAACACAATGAACAAGACAGTTTTAAAGCTTGTCAGTTCAAAATCTTTTTGCAATATTTTGCCAGAATTTACCTTTTTGGTTTTCCTCTTGGGAAGACAGAGGGTCACAAGGCCTCTAAAAGTGGTAGGAGCATAAGTTCCATTTGAAGTCAATAGGATTTGTAATCCTAAATGCCTCAAATGCCTTTGAAAATCTCTCTGTGGATATATGCCTTGACAAAAACATCATCTTTCCCTTTCCTTTGACACTGAAGTTCCATTCCCAAAAAGACAGAGAATCTATGCTCTTCAGCTCTAACATGTACAAGCCCCCAATGACATTCCTGGGAGCTACCTACAGACAATACAAGGAACATGTTTGGCAATGAAATACAGAAATAGATGTAAAGGGACATTTTTAAAAGCACCTTCAGAGACTTCCAATGGGTATTTTCTTCCTAAACACTTTAGCAATTTCGAAAATTCACATCTCTGATCAGCAAAGCTGCTCCTTTTTATGTCTCCTGTTTGTAAAATAAATGACAGCCAAAACTCAAATTGAAAGCAAATAAAGAAAGCATTGTGGTTTCATCTCCTCCACTGACCTGTCATTTATCTAGTTACCCCTTCATTCATTTGTTCATGCCTTTCCTTCTCTTTCTTAACTGATTCACTCTTTCTTCTCATTTGTGGTATGATTCACAAGTATAATTTCATAATATTTGATTTCTAGAGGCATAAAAATGTTTTTTCTGTAGCATGACTTGCTTTTTCTTTTTTTTAAGCAGTTATTAAAAAATTAGTAACTAACTTAACTATTGGGCACCTCCTGCAATTATGCAACATTGATATTATCTACTATTCTTTAACCATTTTCCGCTGGTTACATCCCAGTGACACCAGAGATAAGTCATGCTTGGAGAAGGCCATGTTATTTCCAGTTTCTTGTTCCCTCTGTGTACCACATTGTGACTGTTTGACAATGAACTCATTTTTAAAAACAAAGCAAAACGCAACAAAAAGCTATCTGCCTGCTCAATAATTTGCCTAAGTAATTTGCTTGCAGGAATACCTTTTCTGAATGTAAAATCACAGTAATTATATATTCACATTCTGAAGGGCAATGGAAGTCTCACACTCTGCGTGAATGCTGCTGACTTTGAACACAGGATCCAAAAGAGAGGACTGTGCAATGGATCTACATGACTGAAATTCATTTGTATTGTAGTTACCATGTATATGATCTTTCCTTTCTAAGTGACTTTCAGATAACATCTTTTAAAATCCCTACAAATTTCAGAGCAGAAGTAGATTGAAACTTATAGAATACCATTTTGAGTAAAATTCTAGGACACTGGCGTTCTGCAATTTAAGAGGCATGATGTTGAATAATGAACCAAAGGTAGTCTAAGAAATCCAGGATCCTAAAAATGCCTTAAAATGGAATGGAAAAAGTCTACCATCTACCTGTAATTTTACAGCTGTAATATCCTCGCCTCATATGTGTTCTCAAGCAGGAGTTATATGAGCTTCACTGAACGTTACAAACAAGAAAAATGAGCAACTGTCAAAAAGCAGAGAAGCTAACCGACCTGTGCTTTATATTGTGTGTTGTTATCCTCCACAACTCAAACAGCTGATAACTGGTTCTACCAAATCAAAAGAAGCTGTGCAAAATGTAATTTTTAACATTTGTCCTGAAAAAAGTACATCCTAGAAAGCTTTAAGAAATAATAAAATATGACCCGAATGGTTTCGTATTACACTTTTTGAGGGTGCTCCAGTATAGAATGTTACAGAATCTTAGTATCAGAGTGACAAATATAACAAATAGCAAAGTTGAAATAAAGCATTCTGATTTGAAGGACAAAATTACGGCATGCCATCAGCTTGCACTACTATTGTATCTGTCTTTCAGAGGATGGACTGCTGAGATTTCTTTGCATACAGTGTTTTTTACTGACGAGGCATTAACTATCAAATACAACCCACCACACCTAGCAACTTCAGGGCTACTAGCGTTTCCAGCGATGTTCATCTATGGTATTTAGAATGAACGTCTCTTACCATCCCATCTGAAAAGTTTGTTGCTAGCTATGAACACCAAGCAGAGAATGCTTGATGCAGAGTTGCTATCTGAGATCTCTTTTAAATTGTCAATTTGAAGTTCTTTTTCCTGGCATGGCTGTTGTTTCCAGTGCTATTCTGGACACAACAATTAGAATATTTTTTATTGTTTTTTCCTATCCTTTGGTGGCTGGCCTGGAAATTGTTGAAGTACTGCCATAACTTAACAACTCACCAAGACAAAGTGCAAAATGTCATTTACAGAATCTGTATCTGAATCAGCAGCATACACACAACACACATTTCTTGTGAAAACCAGCCCAGAAATTCTTACGTTACAGCATGGCCCCTTAAGTGTTAGGAAATGCAGTAATTGAATTTATGACATTCATTTAGCAAAGTTTTTAACATGGAGGAAAACATACATGAAGATACCCATTTTAAATTGCATGTTAGACTGAGATTCATGGTTACAGAGAACCTTTCTAAGCATATATATCATCATTGAATATAAACTGGAATGGTTGGGGATTAAAAAACATGGCTGAAAAATACAGAGATGAGTCAAACCTTTATACATAAACCACCTCAAGCTGTGACTAAATTGGGAATGAGATGTAAGTATGAATATAGCTCTTCACTAATGCGTGGGACAGACGGAGGAAGAAAGGCATAAAGTATATGGGGATATCACAAAATAGCAGAAGACAACCACAAAACGGGTACTAACTTTACCTTGATCAAAAGGCTTGTTTGGATTCCAGTTTCTGAAATAATCATCCTAAATGGGGAGGAAAAAAAGGAAACTCAGGAAAGATATAATCAGTCTTTTCAGTACAATTTTACATAACTAAACTACAAATGAATCAACTCATCTTTTGATCCTAACATATTTAGCCCAAATCAGGTAAGACTATCAATAGGCTGTCTCCTAAAGAGTAATAAATGCAGGTTAGAAATGAAAGAATAAAAAATTCCTTGGATTCAGCACCTTGAATTTTTCTTCTGAATTGTTTTTCAAAGTATGCCCATTATTAAATATTTTCTGATAACTCTGTATTGTTTCATATCCGTCTACAACTTTTGATAACAAAGATAAGAGCACATTGTTCAGATAACATAACATGATCTACATCATCCTGGTGTGCTGAAAGGTCAGCAAAGTAAATCCAAAAATACTTATATTCATTTGGACACGTATATCACACCATTGCGAAGGTACAGAAATACAGCAATAATACCGTAAACTTTATACTTAAAGTACAATAACATCCCGGAGCACTCGCAGTGAATACTTTTGTCACTGTTCCCACTATTAAATTTTTAAAATCTTCTTAAATCTGATGTAAAGATATTATTCTGCTGTGAGTCTTGTGGTTCTGTTTTACAGAATTCTGACTGGACTTTAAAATGGAGAAGGTGGGAACTGTCAGAGTGCCTGGCCGAAGGATTATACTGTTGCAAACGAGTCTCTCTGCAGAAAGAGTGGCAAACTCTTCTGTGTGTCGGATCAATTTGTATTCTATGTACTTAGCGAATATTTACTGGAAGGCAAAGTTTCCCCCACTTCAGAGTGCCATCCACCCTAGTCCTGAAGAACTGGGATTCAAGCCCAACTGTTATATTTAGTTTCAGCATATTCTGTATCTCTCTCTTGTGTCCGCTTTGAGAGGAAGTGATAACAACAGAATAATGTATTTGAAATGAGGAAGTGTGGAAGATTTCTATAACGCTGTGATATTTTTCTGCATATTAATCTTTATTTCCTTTTTAATACATCCGGTATTCTATATTCATTTCTTGAGGGCTGCCACCGAAGAGATGTCTTTATCAAGCTGTCCAGAATGACACCTAGATTTCTTTTTCCTGCCAGGAGGGTAACTGAAAACCCATCAGTGTGAATAAGACACCTAAATTATTTCTTCGATACGGCTTTGCTTACCATTTATCTCCAGTACACCGAATTTCACATGCTTTCATGCTACCCAATCGCCCTAACTTGGAACATTTTGGAGACTTGAAAGCCAGCATGTCTTACTTTCTGGGTTCAGAACAGCCCACGGGGCTGTTACAGGAGGAGTGGGGACTCTCCATGCCCCCACTGGACACCAGGAGATGCACCTTACGGTAGTGCTTTCCTTTCTGAACGCTACGGCCAGCATGAGAAGCAGAAAATACTAACGCTTACAGCGTGGAGACCTGTGGACCGCTACCCTGTTCTCTGCCTGCTCTGGGGGCAGGCAAGGACGGGCGAATGCTCGCTGTAATGAAGGGGGCTGGATGTAATTCTGCATGACTATCAGGAGGAAATGTATTTTCTTTCTCCAAGTATATTCATGCTCGGTGTCTATACTGCCTTCATGGACAGTGACGATGTTCCACAATAACAGCAAGGATTATTATTCATAATTTATTTCAGATACATCAAAAGTATCTGTACTTTTTCTTCAGAAGTACGGGGTTTGGCACCAGAAATAGAACCACAGACTTGCCTTTGAATTCCACAGCTTTGTTAATACACCCCCCCCTCATTGTTATACAGTGCTTTGTAATCGACTATGAGGTACTGCTAAATTCATCAAGCATTAATCACTTTTCAGAATGTGTTGGGTTTTAAGCTTTTTGAGCAGAATAATTCTTTTCCAGCAACAAAATATTCTTTTTTTGCCTGCTTACATTTTTTCCTAGGTGTTGCTTTGCTGCTGGGTTTTCAGCATCAGAAACTGTTAAATAATTCAAATCCCAAGGAAGATTTCTTATGCTGTTGGCATACGGAACCAGTTTTGAAATAAAGATTGGAAAAGGGGTTTATCTCAATTTCAGTGTCAAAGGAATATTTTACAGAAAATGCACCTTCCTCACACAAAAACCTACAAAACACTCATCTCTTCTGTAAACATATTCCTTCTCTTTTTCTCCTTTATGCAGATCTGTTTAGTATTCCTTTTTGAAAATGGAAACTAAATTTATTTTAGAGTATGCCTGAAACTACAGTATGATAACATTGGAAAATACATAAGGAAAAATACGGAAAAAACCACCTAAAAAGTAGAATAGAGAAAACCTTTGAGATTTTCAATATATAAAACTCATTATTATTTATAGGAGTAAATAATGACTATACACACATTAGAGCAATGCGGTCAATAGCAGTTCAAAGTAACTTATGCCAATTGAACAACAGAAAATACAGCACTAGAGTTTCACTTCAGCATTGATACCAGCAAGAACTGTAACTGAATGGTTGCGGCACTGTAAAGGTGAAATTCACCCTGTAGATATGGCTGAGCAGAAAATCTATGTCTCATTTAAATACCACCTAAAGCTCTGACTTGCAAAATGGACAGGGCTTTGTGCTATTACTCTGCAAGGTACTGAAATTTATACATTAATCTGAAATGACTTTTGTTAGGAGGAGGAACTCTTAACATCTCCAAATGGATACCATCATTTCACTGTAACTTCCTCCAACAGAAAAACAGCATGCTGATACAGCAATATACAGTGCCTAAACATGACACTGATTTCCAGGTGTATATTCATCAAAATATATATATATCTTCCTGACAAAAATTACCGCACAGAAATTTATGCGTTTCTGAACTTCCTACTAGGACAGGTACCAATGTGCTTAAACCACCTTATGCCTGCTATAACGAATCTATTATGTCATTTTGATATTAACATGTTAATAAAACAATATTAACACATTAATAATTAGCATGTATCAATATATCTTATTTATGACAATATTAACAGTTGATCGTAAGAGTTTAAGGTATAATATGCATTGTGATATGTTGTAAATACTTTTATTCACTCTATGGATATTTACAAGTTAAAAGTGAAAAACCTACCTCAACTTCCTGAATACGTAAGCATTACAAATGAGAAAAGAAAAAAGAATGAAATAAACCAATATAAAAATATGTTAACATTCATCAGTTTTCTCCTCAGTGGCCTTTTAAATGTGAAATCACTTATTTCAGATGACCTTCACCTCCAAATGAAATCATTTTCTCTCTTTCTTTTCTGACCTTTCCACCTTTGCTGTCATGGCTCAGTTTTCACCTGCTGCGCTATTAGCCCAATGCCATTCTATTAGCACGTTTCTCTCTCGTAGAGCACCAAAAAAAGGCACTTCCATTTCCTTTTGGCTGACAAAAATACCAGAAAGTGTTTTTCCACATACTCATCTGTTACATACCTGATATAAGAGAAAATGAATTTTTTTTTTTTCCTAGCTGACTTTAAAGACTATTTATTTGACGAACTTTGAAGGGAAGGCAAAACCAGGCATGGATCCACTTGAATACAACAGATGACAGCAACCGAGAAATATTTTTGATTTACAAGTATTTAAAAATACCTTTCTCCTTGCACAGAATTCACACTTTGAAGGTTTTGCCTATGGTTCAGTGGCTGCACAGGACTAAGTCAATTTTTTAATTAACTGAAGGGACTCTGCACACCTAAAATCATGCATGAAAAGAGAAGAATTGATACTGCAAACCAAGACTGGATCTGACTCCCTTAGCTCAACCCAGTGTTATATAAATGTGATGTATTGGCTTGGCCTCTGCACCCAGCCAGGAATAAACGTGAACCCCAAACTCTAGATTTTGCCTGTCCCTCTCGCAGAGCACAAACACACTGAAGGGAACGGTACGGAGCTTTAATGCAAGTCCTGTGACTCCAGGTCCCTGATGGACGCAGAGTCTCACATCACAGGTAAATACTCAGCTTCCACTTCCAGGAAAAGAAATCTGACTCCTGTCAAACTAGCCCCAACCCAATTCTCATCCCTGGCAGGATGAGGCCTTTGGCAAGATTCCTTTCCGCCCCCTTATAAAGTCTCCTGCCCGCCTAGGATAGACATCCACCTGGGATAGCAAGGCAGATAACCTGAGACGGTCCCTCACATCAGAGAACAGCTCACTTTTGACATCCCCTGACTAATTCAACTGCAAGACTTGGGACAGGAGCTGTCTTTTCCGTTCTGTATCTGTTCATCAGTTAGCATCATGGAATCCTACTTCAAGATTTTACCCTCAGGAAATTTAACTGAGAAATAAGTTATGATCATAACAAATGAAAAGATTTTAGAAAAGCAAATATAAATTGCTAGACTTGGGCCTCAGTTCTTTATTGCATTTTTATTATTTTGATTTGAGCAATCAAGAGATGAGATGAAACATGTTTTGAAGTGGTACAAATCCATTTTGCCGTATCATGCATAATAAATTATTATTTCTTAACAAAAGCAAAATAGTCTTTTATCATTCAACACATAGGTGTCAAATTCAACCAACTTAGATTGATATGCTGTCAACAAAGTCAATCAAGAGAATAATCATGTGGTAAACTAAGAATGCAAAGTGCATATTAAAAAGTGCTAGTTTAAAAGCTCACAAAAGTTTTCGTACTTTCTTACAGGCAGAACTATCAACAATCTCATTCATCAGAACCCATAGATTCATCAGAATTCATAGACTGGGTTCTGATTTGCAAAAATCAAACCTTGAACTAGACGTGGGTCTGACACAATTTCCTGTTAGTAGTATCAGAAAAGTTAGCAAATAGAAACTGACCCTAAGACCAGTACATTAATATGTGACTGCCCTTCTCTCCCATTACCCTCCATGTCACTACAATAACAATACAGTTAAAAAACTGAAATTAATGGTAAAACCAAACAGATTTATCCTCTTTTCCCCCACCAACTAAGAAAGTAAACAAGAGCTTCTTGTTCTCCTGAAGTTTAAATATTTCAGTTATTCCCACCAAACCTGCTCTATTGTCACTTTTTGGTTTAGTTATTACCTAAGACTTGATATTTTGGAAGAGTTAACGAAGCATGGTTAATTTAACACACAGACACTCTCTACACTTACTTTATTTACTTGTCAAAAAGAAGCTCTTGCAAGATGCTCTTGTTTATAAATAGAGCCAAACATTAGCTAAATGGGTGCACAAATATTTATATTTTGTTGCATTAATCGAACTTATAAGTTATTTGTATGAATCAAGCAGAAATGAGACACTGACTGAAAAAACTCCACAGAAAATCCTTCTGTCCTGGTTTCGGCTGGGATAG
>NW_008796044.1:15052322-15058139 GCF_000699145.1 Aptenodytes forsteri
GGGAGGTTGAGCGAGCGGCTGTGTCATGCTTGTTTGCCAACTGGGGTTAAACCACGACACCCCCTTGTTTTGCACCTTTCAGAACAAGCTTAGCTCAGTTTCCTCCCCAAGGCCTGAGAAGATCAGACTGAACTGGATGAGCTCACAGGGTACACAGCCATCACGAAACCCTCATCACAGAGCCTTCCTGAGGAAACTCATATACAAAGGACGTAACCCCAAGGACTGTCAGACAACCTTTTGGAGGTAAACCTCATTCCCAGCTCCTCCCAGCCAACAAGAGCTTAAATTTCTAAGTAACTCCAGGAGGGACGTTTATTAACACTGGTTTGCAGCCTGCTTAGTATTATCCTCTTCTATCCTCAATCTATGATTAAACCTTTTACCCTCATAAAGATCAGCTGGGAAAAGTGGTAATTACCAGCTCATTGCTTTTTTAAAATTAGCTCCAGAAAGATGCAGCTGCATTTTCTGCCTCTCTACCTTGCAGTACAGAAGATCATTCCAACACTGAGCAGTGTGAAAGCACCAGCTGCTGCTTGCTAAAGTCAATCTAGCCTGTATCATAAATACCTCCCCAAGGCCTATTGCCTGTTTTAAGCAAATAGTTTGTGTCAGCAAATTACACATTTATTTATTTAAGAGGACGAGAAAATATTTTGTCCACCAAATACTTCAGTGAATAAAGTTTTCCCAATGGTAGCTAGTGCCCAGAGCCTGCATTAGTGTCAAGAGCGGACTCCAAACTCCTAAGCACATTAAGACGTTTCTAACCACCACTGAGCTCTCTCTCTCTCTCCTGGGGATCAGAGAATATGCATCCAAACACAATGCTTTTGCTTAGAGAATTAGTAGTGCTTGTGCTGTGGATATTTCATTTTAAATTTGGTAGGGGAAACCTTTGACAAGTTTAGTGATAAATTTCCCAGAAAGGCCAGGAGTATAGAGGTTTACTTAAAGAGCAAGCAACGTTAAGTGGTGAAACTGAAAGACACCACTCCGGACTGAAGTAGTACCACATGCAATGAAAGTTCTGAGGGTGTCAGGACCCGTCTAGAATACTGTAGCTACGTCATTAATAAAAACGTAATGAAATGCGTTAGCCTAGAATGAAAGCAAGGCTGGTATAAAGGGTTCACAATGGACTCGCATATAGTGCTAAATACATTAATACCTGTTTATTAATAGCAGTATAAAATACATAAATACATATCCAAATAAGTCCTCAGATATGTATGGCATAGAAAAGATCCTTGACCATGTATTACAATCTCGATGTCCCATAAGACTCAAGTTCTCAGCACATGTACTTTTTCTTCAGCTACCGCTAATGCGCAAAAGAATTTCTACTGCTTAATGTGGCTCATTCTCTTCTTATTTTCATAAATTAAAAGGTTTTTTGGTTGGTTGTGGGGGATTTTTTTGCATTGAATTAGGAGATAGGATTTGCCACTCCTGTTTTACTGGAGTTTGCAAAGGCAATACTAAGAAAGTGGTAGGGAAAACTTTCAGCATAGGCTTTCCTTACACACAGTCACAATGATTCCTTGGGGTAGCAAAAATTTCAGAAATGAAATAACAAAAAGTTGAAATATAATTGAAAAATAAGTTACCACTGATTCCATGTCAGCCAGAATAAGAATTCTCATTCTTTAGAACTCAGTCATATGGCCTTTTACACAGAAATCTTCCAGCTGCTCTATTGTTTTTTTGTGGGTGGGTTTTTTTGATAAAAAGACAAATATAGTAAGAATTAAAAATATTTCTTAAAAAACCCCAAACCACTCTTTGTTTATCCATAAGAATGAAGCCAGAGGGTATGTCTACAATGACGAGGGCAAACAGATGCTCATTTACTCTGCTTGTGCTTCAAGCAGGATGAATGAGGGCCAGCTGTGAGCCAGAAGCTATATAGCTGCTTTAGCACAGCACTGTGCCAGCACACACAGCTGATATATTTGGGTGGCTGGAACAATCACACAACTGTCTACGCTAGCTTGTGCTGAAATACCAAAAACTGGAAAAAAAAGCCTTGGTTTGATTAGTCTTTGCTGGCCCTTCTGTAGACTAACTTTAGAAATTATCACTTCTGCCTGAACTCTTCCTCTCATTAGCATGTGCCTCTTATCCCTGCCTAGAGTTAAATAATTCTTTCTAACTTTACTTTCATCAAGTTTTTCACACTTTAGTATGTCCCACCAGCCACACCAGATTATGCTGCAAGCTGTGAAGCTCTCACAAACCCAAAAAGGTAAAACTCAGGAGTCTCCCAAGGTATGGGCTCACTGATCCTTGTAGCGTTGGATGTACCGTACGGTCACAGATGTTACAACTCCAAGACCTGATTGAAAAACAGAACCTTACTTGGTTGCTTATGTTGTAAATTAACAACACTTACCCACTAGCTACAGTGCCTCCGCCACACAGAACTGTCTTAGAGGCACTGCAGAATCACGTTCAACGCATTTTTTTCTCCAGCCACGAGTTCCCCTTCCATGATCTTTGCACAGGGCCTCTGCTGAGGCTATCAGAGAGGCAGCAAGGGGAGGGAGGAATTAGGATGGAGGGAAGACAGGCAGTGGAATACTTCTAGCAAGGCCTGAGGATGAGAAGCGTAGTGATGATTTACCATCTCAGCTGAAACAATTTCCTCAGGCAATCAGATCCTGGGGCAATCTGCGAGGAAACTCAAATTGTTACCGACCCTGAAATAAATGTGTGAAGTCCTCCTCTCTCCAGCATTTGGTCCCAGACACTTGAGAGTTTCTGATTTCTCTGGTTACTCCCTGATTACACTCCGATGCCTACAGCATGTTTATGCAAATCTCTACTTAACCAGAACTCCCCATCCATCTCCCACAACAAACATGGTTGATTCAGCTTCTGAACTTCAGTCAGGGTTCCCAGTACCAGACAGTAAATTAAATTTAAAATCACTTATTCAGAAACAGGACTGTGTGGGAGGGAAGGTGTAGGTGGCAAACAGGAGACAAGTAAAAGAGGATGGCACCAGAATTCTGGGACAAAGAGGACAGAAGCTCCACCGGGTGCAAATGCAGCAAGAGGTCCAGATTGCAGCAGTTGTTTGTGGGCTCATTACCAAGGAGTTCCCGCCCAAGCAGCCAAGCCCAAGCAGGGTGGTACAGGGTAGCAAAGCAGAATGCCCTCATGGGAGGCCAGAGAACAAACACATTTCAGTAAAATAAGCTTGAGAGGTCCCTCTGATGAAACGGTGTTTGGCACTTGTACTATCTGCTGTGGAATTTATATAACCCAGTTAGAAAACAAAAGTCAGCCATGGAACATACTCAAGCCAATGGAGTTACACTATTTTCAGAGGACTGGGAAAATACAGTCAAGACCAATGGTTTTTTTGACTTCTTAGCTAGAAAATACACACACCCTCTTCCCTACGAGCTTTGCGCTAGTTCTCAGTTTGACCCGTGAAGAACTACTTAAATTGTGTGGCAGCTTCAGCACAGAGCACAGACAGAAGCAGCCCTGGGAACCGTTAACTCCCACTTTCACAAGCTGAGTAGCACCTAGTCGAACTGGAAGCAAGAAGCAGAGCCAGAGATTACAGAAATATATTCCCCCTCCTTCCAGGTGGAATTCCTTAAAGCAGCATTATTGCTGATCTCTGAACTAACACTACGCATGAATTAGCAACTGGGTAGACAGGCTAACTCACTGAATCTAGTGATCCTTATAAGGTTCCGACTAATGCACAAAATAACATGAGTGCCCGCTGTGTGAATTGAAGATTCACAAGTTGAGAACCTGGCCCAGTGTTGTTTTCTCACATGATCATTTGCTTGTTTTCCACTTATCAAAACCACTGTGCCTTTATCTAGGCTTATTATTGTGAATATTGGTGAAGAATGGCCCCCTGCAGGTTCTCTCTATATAGAGAATAGTATTGTTAATAAATCACGTTCTCAATAGGTGTAATATTTAAAACATACCTTGAAAGGAGAGCTACTAAACACTTTGCACATCTTAATTTTCATTCAAAGACTCAAATTACATACTTAGAAAGCAATTGTTTTTAGGCAGCTTGAAAGCCGAACACATTAAGCTTGAAGGTTATAAAGCCATTGGCAATGTTACTTCACTTTCAATACCCTTGTTGCTTTGAGAGAACATTTGCAGTAGCTGTTCGTGACAGATTCACTGGCCCTTTTTAGCTGAACGTTTGGGGTTTTTATCTGGAGAGCAACATCTACATAAAAGAATCCTAATGCTACCACTGCTTTCACGTATGAGAACTGCTTTACACTGAATAACAATTTGCATAATGATTAAATTCAGAGTTATTTCTTGTTTTATTTTACAAGAAGTCTTCAGAAATCTGTTTTGAGTTGTGATTTTTTTAAAAAAAATTACCATTATGGGAACAATCTCATTATGAGATAAAGCAATAATTCTCCTAATATCAAAGTTATGAATAAAATCATACTGATATTCCACTTATATATACAAATCCCAGTGGTTAAAACGTACAAGGGAACAAACAGCAGCTGAATAAAATCAACTTATCTAACTTTGATATTTAGTGACAGAATTTTCTGAGCTCTATAGAGACAGTTAAACTAGTCACTATGTCCTAAGTCTTTAAAATTACTTCTTTAAATGCGTAACTAATGACTGGAAAGAGACTGTATGAATTATGTTGAATTATGAGCAATGAAACGTCCCTGGGAGCACACATGCATTTGTTTGTATTTCATCTGCAGCTTCAAGGAAAATCTCGCTCCAAGTATTGTTGAGAAAAACCTTTGTGAAAGGTGGAATCAAACTAGCCATGCTTGTGTTGAAAAGGACAACTTTGCAGCCCTTTAGCCGGTCTTAGCCAGTAGCTGAAATTTCTTAGAACCGCATCAGGAAAAAGCAGTCATGGTCAACTAGCCTATGAAATAACCAGTTGCTGACTCCGTGAGACAGTTGTACACATTTTCAGATCAGAAACCCTGTGAGCCATTACAAATGTGTGGTTTACACTCCAGTTTACAATATCATTTTGTTAATTGTCTCTGGCATTTTATCCGTTCTAAAAAAAAAGAACGCAACATCAAAAATCATTACGCAAAACCGACAGCAAGCTTAATGGAAACAAAACAGCTAAATACTTGCAGCAGTTGCTGCAACCAGAAATCCTGTCCTCCCTCAAGAAAGCGTTCCTCACTTTGTTTATCACCAACAACTTGAACGTATAGTAGGTTATTTCAAAGACCTTGATCGGTTTATAAAAGTTATCATGCGATGAGGTTGTCCATAATAGGTGGGGCTGGTTGATTCAAGTAAAGTCCCTCGTGACTCTGTTTTGTTACTGACAGACTTGTGTTCTCTCTACCCATTTCCTGAAAAATCATAGGAGGTGCATGAACGTAACATTTTACTGATGGTACCTCTTTAATCTATTAAATTGATGAAATAAGACAGATTATTCTGAATATTATGAAACTAATTTCTTGTGTTAGCTGTAAAGTAACAATAAGTTACCTCTCATAAACGATCGCTACTTGCCATCTGGTTGAAGTAATAGTATTTTGGAGAGAAACAGTTTTTGTTGGAATGGTATTTCAAAAGATTTAGCTGAAACAATCAATTAAAAAAAGAACAAAAAGTAAGATAAAAAGGCCAAAGAAACAAAATATTGTGGTTCAGGCAAAGGATAGCTAAACTGCAGTAATGGCTCCAGTGGGATTTAAATACCAAGGCTGTTAGCGTCCACAGTACAAAGATTTCCATATCATAGAATCATAGAATCATTAAGGTTGGAAAAGACCTCTAAGATCATTGAGTCCAACCGTCAAC
>NW_008796044.1:15058159-15061999 GCF_000699145.1 Aptenodytes forsteri
GCTTGACAACCCTTTCGGTGAAGACATTTTTCCTCATGTCCAATCTGAACCTCCCCTGGCGCAACTTGAGGCCATTTCCTCTCGTCCTATCGCTTGTTACTTGGGAGAAGAGACCGACCCCCACCTCGCTACAACCTCCTTTCAGGTGGCTGTAGAGAGCGATGAGGTCTCCCCTCAGCCTCCTTTTCTGCAGGCTAAACATGCATTATATAACATGCTAAATATGCATTGATCCTGTTTTATTTTAGCAGAAGACAGCACCTGAGTGCCCAATTTGTGCATAATTTGTTCTCTTGAAGTCCACGGAACACTGTCCAAAGGCAACTTCAGATCCATGGTGAACATTTTAAGCCACAAAAGTCTATAGAGTTCCACTTGCATTTGCAGTGAAAAAGATGATCTAATAGCTTAATTTGCACACCTGTGTTTGGTAGCAAGAGTCCAAACCAAAGGCAACACCATTATTACTGGATAAGGATTTTACTCCATTTGACCACTGCAACCATCTTAGTATCTTCCCCCAAGGAAGGAGATGGTGACCCCTCATACCCCATACACTAAGCCCAGAACTACTCACCCCAAAACCACTGTTGCAGATACTACATCATTATATCAGTTACAAGTCGATATACTAACAAACACCATTATGCCAGCTATACTCAGACCGTATTTCCGTTTTGCTTCAGAATCACGACAAACGAGTGAGTAGCAAGATTCAAACATGATACACTGGTGTTACATGATTTCAGAAACTTTGAACTCTTGATTCATCATTTGAGATTCTTAATTGTGTATATAGGGAAATTCACACATTACACACTCCAGAAACAATATTCAGTGTGAACATTGTCAATTACTGACGCATGTTCAGAGCTGCTCAGAAAAGGATAAATTAAAAATATGAAACATACAGTATTAAGCTTCCATAGCTGTGATTATAACGATAAAGCAACATTCAAGCTAAGTTCTTCTGACCAAATTGAGAAAACTAAGTGACCTTTCATTTTTTACAGTAGCGTGCTTCTTGGATCAAGGACAGACATCTGAAAGAGTCTCCTGCAGGGAGATATAAAGCACTCTTGAACTTGCCGGAACATGCGCCTCTGTGCGTCCGTGATAAAAGGTCAGTATGTAGTGTGGCACGGCATGGAATGAACAATGACATAAGAAAGTAAGATGTAGCAAAACTTTATTTTACAATCTCAGGAGCCTTCTAACCAAGCAGCCATGGCTCAAGAGAATATATAGCTTCCAGATCTCAAACAGGCATTTTTGAACTGTTCTGCTGTAAACAGAAGTATGTTCCTGATCTCTAGACATTACAGTTGCTCACTGTTAAAGGGATTAAATCACAAAATGGGTCAAAAGCAAACCAAAACAGCACTGTAATAAAGAGCAGAACCTGAAAAAAAAGCACTTGGAGACATCTGAAGAGTACTGAAGGTCATAAGGCTTCTTAAGGCACAAGGGAACGTTTGAATTTTGATCAGCTGTGATTTTACACCTGAGGTCTAGTACAACTAGTTATTTAATTCTAACAACTGAGAAAATAGTTCAAACATGCAGTGTAACTAATCTCCAAACCTTAGAGATGTAAAATCAGAATAAATATCTCTCTTAGAGAGCAGCTGCATCTGCAGAATATAAAATTAAGTAAATGTGCTGAGGATCTCCAGAAACATGCTCTAATTGAACCCTCCCTCCAACACTGGCACACATACACATATTTATTATGAATTTCACACATCTGTTAAGATTTCATTCAGTAAACCACAACATTAATCTCCTATTCTTAAAACATACTTCTGTTTTCTGTTCAACACTATAGACATTTTAAACTAACCCTTTTCCTGGTTCCATGGACTGTACTACGAAAAGGTTTGAGACAGATGTTTTACAAATAATCTACCCAGTTGTAGAAAAAAAAAAAAATAACCCCCTTTTTTCTTTCTGTCTTTAGTGACCTAATTAATGAACATATGCCTTAAGCGTTCTTAATAAACAATTTTTCATGCTGCTAAGCCAAAGCCTCGACTTTATTCATGAGTGTCACAAGCAGTGGAAAACTCTGAGAATCTCCAGCAAAATAAGTTGTTTTACTTGCAAAATACTAATGTAGATTTCTTTAGTAAATATCAGCCTTCGCCCAAGCCAAGAGTTGAGATTGAGAGTCACACTTATATTTGTTTCAACATAAGCAAGAATGGGCTTAGGGAGGAGTTCATCCTAACAGATTTTAGCAAAAGGAAATGAGACTGAAACCTACCGTCTAAGAAAAGTGTCCTGAAACGGTTCAATCTCACCTTTATTAAATATTTGTTGTTGGAGACAGACACAGATTTAGCATTGTCTTCACTTCGCCCAAGCATCATCTTTTCCTGGATTTTTAGCTCCCTTCTGCTTCCACTGAAGGCAAAATTGCCTCCTGTTGTGTCCTAGGAAGGCTATTTCGTCAACTGCAGAACTGGTTAGGAAAGCAAGTGGTGGCTTTTTCTCTTGGTTGTATAAACCAGAATAAGAGTGGGGTTTGGATGGTGTTGAGGAACTTAGAGAAAACATTCTGAAACATCCCCAAAAGCAAGAGCATCTTAAAAATATATCCACTAAAATATCCACAAGGTTTAAAATACTAAATTCTCTAGCAATATAGTGTCATTACAACACTACATGGAATTAAGATACAGGTTTTAGTAAGGCAGATAAAATAGTTTTTACATTAAAAAGAAAATGTCTATTTGTAGGTCCTCTAAAACAGCTTTCGTACATAAACATTACAAAATCCACAAGACAAACTTCATCTCCACAACCACTATGAAAGAGCTAATACATATATGTTTGAGATTTCTGACCAGCTCTTACTTATTTTTTAGGCGATCCAATGGAGTTTGAACAGCTAATTAAAACACAGGATTTCCTGCACTGAAGCTACTTCTTAGTAGTTGTACATTCTTAGCAGTTGTACATTAAGGTCATTCCCGTTGTTCACCTCATTATCTAAGGAACAACTTGAAGATGTTGTTCTCATTTGTTATAAACTAACCATGAAACGTGAATTGTAATCATGTGTTAACAGGGAAACACAAAATAGAAACTTTTACAATTACTAAGAAACAAACAACTGGGGACTTGCCTGGTTCTAACTGAATTAAAGAAAGTCAGGAACGCGAATGTTCAGCTGCAGTAACCTTCATTTAGACTATTACCTTGCTTGGCATTGTCGTTTCTGAAATTGTATTTTGGCAGATTCCAGGAATGCTGTCAAGCCATTTGTCAGCTCAGTCAAACATAATATGAGCTGGCAGAATATTTCAACAGAGGTGAACTCATTTTCACAAAAGTATTTTGAGAAGTGTTTGCGAGGGAAACCGCAACCTGAAATCAAGAGACAAAAATCCAGCCGAATGAAAAATACCCCAGAGAATTTTAATATTAGCTTGAGGACTGGAAAAATCTGCCCTATATGAGACTCTTCTAAATCTCCCGGATTGTCTAGTACTCAGAAAATTATAGAACAGAATAGAATCATAGAATAGAAACATTAAGGTTGGAAAAGACCTCTAAGATCATCGAGTCCAACCATCAACCCAACACCACCATGCCCACTAAACCATGTCCCTAAGCGCCACATCTACGCGTCTTTTAAATACTTCCAGGGATGGGGACTCCACCACTTCCCTGGGCAGCCCATTCCAATGTTTAACCACTCTTTCAGTAAACAAATTTTTCCTCACGTCCAATCTAAACCTCCCCTGGCACAACTCGAGGCCATTTCCTCTCGTCCTATCGCTAGTTACTTGGGAGAAGAGACTGACACCCACCTCGCTACAACCTCCTTGCAGG
>NW_008796044.1:15063569-15064068 GCF_000699145.1 Aptenodytes forsteri
GGCGAGCTCCTCCACCAGCTCCCTCAGCACTCTCAGGTGGATCCCATCCGGCCCCATAGACTTGTGAGCATCCAGGTGGCATAGCAGGTCGTTAACTGCTTCCTCTTGGATTATGGGGGGTTCATCCTGCTCGCCGTCCCTGTCTTCCAGCTCGGGGGGCTGAATACCCTGAGGTATAACTGGTCTGACTATGGTTAACCACACTGAGACACTATGGCTGCCACAGCTTTACAGTGGAAGCTTAAAGGAAACTGAGTCCTTAGCACCAGTCTGGAGTCTGCATGCACTTGTTTTCATGTTAGAACCCTGCAATCAGTTAATAAAATGCAAATGGTGGTTTAATGTATTGTTTCTTAACAGTGAGTTGCGGACATCTGATGGCTGAAAAGCACTGTGTTATGTGACAGGGGAAGGACTGGACCCTTCACCAGTTGCAATTTGCACAATGTCATGGTTTAACCTCAGTCAGCAACTGAGCACCACATAGCCACTTGCTCGC
>NW_008796044.1:15064321-15070493 GCF_000699145.1 Aptenodytes forsteri
CACCTCCAGCCTTCTCAGTCGGTAGAGCACGGGAAGCTGAAAAGTCCTTGACTAGTGTAAACACTGCTCAGCAACAACTAAAACATCGGTGTGTTATCAACATTATTCTCATCCTAAATCCAAAACACAGCACTGTACCAGCTACTAGGAAGAAAATTAACTCTATCCCAGCTGAAACGAGGACACACAAGCAGGTTTGCAGATGTATGTTATGGAAGGAAAGAACATATACAATAAGCCTCCTACAGCACAGATTCTGACATGTACATCAACAAGCAGCATGGTGCCTGAGGAGTGGATTTGCAGAATGGAATAATTCATGCTGAGGATCCAACATCTGCTCTGCATGTGAAGTCCACACTTCGCTTCAGACTAGCTCCAGCCTGATCCCCTGAACTGATCTCTTGGTTATTAGGTACACTTATCTCCAAGCACATCTGTCTTCTTTCATCAATAAGAAATCCGTTTCACGTGCTCTGCAATGTGAACAACGGCACAGTAACAGGAGACAACTGGAAGACTTGCTTCCAAGGCAAGTCTTGGAATGCAAGACTTCAATGCAAACTAAAATGCTAATGAAGAAATGCCCTCTGCTCACTGTACGCTACTTTTAAGACCTTCGAGGACCAAAATAGATCCTGATTAAATACTGGATGATTAAGAGAGCTAGATCATGTGAGCTGGATTGTGTGGGCTGAGCAGTACTACTAACTGAAGAGAAAGTGATGGGAAAGTCTGACACAGTGTGAGATGAATCCAGAAAGTCAAGTATAACGCAATAGCAAGAGGGCAAGCAGGGACCTCAGGAACCAGCTGCCAACAGACCATGTTCTGGATTTTTTAATCATTCTTTTCCTTATAGCAGACCCTCTTCTGAGATTACATCTATAGTTCACCTCTGAGAAAGACTGGTAGATCCTGAAATTTGCTGGAAGGCATCATTATACATCTGTAACTATCCTTTCAAAAATCAAGTGTCATTAATCATGACAAGAGCCGGGAAGAGCTTGAAGAGAATGGCCACAATGAGTCTCACATCTGCTCAGAAGGATGAATAAACATACACCAACATCCCTGCGTGATCCAGTACTGCTTTATTTGGCTGTGTTACACTCAGTATAATCCTCTCTTCCCTATATCTACGAATAGGCTACAAAAATGGAGCCTTTCATTTTTGAAAAACCCACACTAAGTCAATATACTTAGACATCTCAAATAACCATATTCAATATTCTGTGTGATTCTTTGTCACTATAAGGTGTGACCCTGTAGTGTGCTTTCCTGGTTACCATATCTGTGCAATTATGTTTTCAACTGCAGCCTTTTGCTTTCATTCAAAACTGCCTCCACTTACTGGTTTACAGCTTGTTGTATCTAGTTCTGCACGGTTAATCTAAAATTCCTGCCTCAAAAAATCATCAAAATTTCAAAATAAGGTAGGGAGGCAAAAAGTCATTAATCATAAATCTTCATAATTCTAGATTTTAAGACCTTCAGCATCTTCTGAGTGCCTCTTCAATTTTACAGCTTTTCTCCTGAAGGTTTGTACTAACATTAAAGAGAACTGCACAATTACCTGTAAATCTTTTATTTCTTTCTGCAAGGTTCAGTGGTTCTACATTTTACAAACACTGTAAAGATTTCTCTGCGAATGCTGATGACTCCAGCAGCAGAATGAGTGTTTACTGAAGACTGTTAGCAGTTGTTTTTGTTCTATGCCTATTGCTTCAACTTTAGTATGCAACTCCCTAAAAGATTTCTCATTACCTATGTTTCTCCACCTTGGCTCAGATTTTCTTCTTGGTTTTGCATTCGATCAGGCTAAAAAAATCTTTGCTCTCACAGATCTGTTAAATTTCTCTCAACTTCATACTGGTTTTCAGCCACCCACATTAAGTTTTTTAGTAAACCAGAGTTTACAGTTACTCTCTTCTGTCTCTTTCTCTTTTTCATCCAAGTATCTGTAACTTGATCTTCAGGATATGCACCCAATTTTTTTATTTCCTCTTATTATGAGCTTAGCCTGGCTTTTTGGCTTTCTGCAGTTGGCATCTCCAAAGTATTCTCACTTACTATCTTTCACACTGGCATTTCTTCAACATGTTTTAGAAAAACAACTCCTATTCTGCTTTCTATTTCACTTCTGGCTGTCATCTAGATACCATAATTTTTCACTGTCTGTCCTGATGCATTTGATGGATTCTCACTAGAATTTCTGTCTCCTCTATGTCCTTGATGCCTTTAATTACCAATTTTTTCATTTACTTTGCACTCACTGGGACAGATTATATTCTTGGTTATATCAGTATAAATCAGGAGTACGTGAACTGAAATTAGCAGATTTATGCAGATTTAAGAGCGATAGAAATGAGAGCAGAATATGGACTAAAGAATTAATGCCTAATTTATTTCTATACAAATAACAGAAAATCATGGCTGAGAATTTACAATGCTTCCTCCTAAGCTTAAGCATAACAGGTCCCTTTCTGAATATATTGGTCATCTGCAGCAACAGCACTGGCAAAATCACTGGTTCATGGTTGGCTGATGCTGTAGAGAAAAAACAAGGAATGTTACATGTCTATTACATATCTGTCAAGAAAAGAAAGGTTTGAAGGAATTTCCTGAAAATTTAATTTATTATTTAGGTGGTACTCACAGAATCTTGCCTTTCTTCACCATCCTGCCACTTCCAGATTCTTCACATATTTTTTGACGTTCTGATGAACACTGATTATTTATACCTATAGTACTCATCAGCTAGACAATGGATTGCCTCCTACTTTATATTTCAAAACCAGAAAACGTTAGCTTTTAGAGAAATCCAAACTAGACTGTAGTTTATTTGTTCGAAGATTTAATCAACTAGTAGTTCCGTGAAAACTGAGCCAAAGAATTTATCTTTAGAAAGTTGGACAGTTGCTACAATGGAATCCTATGGACATACCTCAACAACTTACTGCCAGTAAGCTCAGAACGTAGTAACACTCTCAGTTTATGGCAATTAAAGTATTCCCACACTGCATATATCAGAATCTAGTTTCAGATCATTCTAGCCAAGCAATAACATAATATTTTTTCATTCAACGGATTAAATTTCCAGTTCACTAGGAAGAAATCCTCCAAGTGCTTCTAATCCATGATTACTTCCCATGTGTTATTTAAACTGCCAGGTCTCTCTTCTTTTATGCTGAAGGTTGCAAAACACCTTTGCTCCATTGCTATGTTTTTTGGTTTATTTTACCATCAGTTCATTCATGAAGACACACAGCAGTGGTGGTCAACCTGTGATTTAAGAGCATGGAGAAGCAGCCCCCTGAATGCAGACACATTTCTTCTCTCTGCAACAAGACAAACTGTATAAGGAGAGAGGCATGCAGAGCACAGACTGTGCAGCTGTGCCAATACCGTGAGACATCTTTGGCAGCAGTGGGTGGCAAAGGAGTTCTGATAGGAGGCTGAACATCAGTTCGTCAGCGAACACCGTGAGGCTGGGAACACGGTGTGGGGCAGGAGCAGATGGGTAGAGGTCTGGGTGTAAAATGCTACAGATAAAACCTGCGTGGGAGGGCAAAAGATGTCGGGGGTTAAGGGCTGTTGAGATGTGAAATGTGTCAGGGATGCCTTAAGGCTGCAGGCAGAGAGTAGTTAAGATGTAGAGATACACACACACACCTGCTCCCAGGTCAGGTCTCCTGGACAGGTAGGACTGGGCTCTGCTGGCCCTCAGGGCAAGTGAAGAGGGAGCACTGAGGAAAGCAATGAAGGAGAAAGGTCTCTGATCCCTTAAGCAAAATATTTGGCTACACAGTTTTACGGGCTGTTCACACAGCTGTGATCTTGAAACTTACTTTTCCGTAGGTGGCATGGCAAACTTTGAAGGTAACTTTGCCAAAGTTAAAATTGTTAATTTTCCCCAAAAGGCAGCAGCTGGCCTCTGTTTAGTCATCCACATGCCCTGTGCTCTGCTCCTTCTCTGCCTGATTTGCTCTACTGTTCTCCACACATGGCCGACCAGACCATTCTCCTCTTTCCTAGATGAACAGTTTCTTGCTCCAGACAGTCACTTTCCCCAGCTCTCTCCTCAATCATTTAAAAATGTCTCCTCCTTTCCCAGTGCTTGCACTTGGGAAACAGTCATTCAGGAGCAGCTAATCCCCCCCAAAAGTGACCTATTCAAGTTTTAGCAGCTAGGATTATCAAATCAAAATGCTGATAAATTGTAACACCCCAAAATACTCTTTGGATCCCAGAGAGGACCCTTTTATTCTCAATAAATCTCTTGTAATGCCAAAACTTGCTTGGGTCTTTGGAGTACAGAGCTCTGAGCCACCTCTGAGCACTGAGCTACTACAGGTATCTCTCCAGCTCAAAAGATTGATAGCTAAAATATTGTTTTTATTAACACCATATATATTCACCTGGCTGTCGTACAGTATGCTTAGCTTTTCTGGAATGCATAGCAAAAAAGCCTGAGATGGAAGAGGGAAAGAACACGGCTGGACGTACATGCAACACAAATATGCTTCCAAAGCAAAAATCACTCTATAGTAGCTGCCTTATATATCACCATTATTCATTTCAGCTCACCAGTCAAAATAAGGTAATTTCAGAAAGAACCTGGGGGATGGTCTGGGGACCTCTCATCTCCTGGGTCAAATTCATATAAATCCATGAAATACCCAATTCTACTTAAAACAATTTTCTTCCTTTTGAAGTGTGACGAGCTACACTTTTGCATGCTAAGCAAACTCTTAACATTGTTTATTTACTACAATATTCTCGTTAGCAACTGGAGCAATCTACCCACCGCAGTAGAGTGGCATGATGATTGATTCTACACTTGAAAGTGATTTGGAGATGAAAAACCATATTGTTATATATTCAGTTGCTGTGATGTAAGGAAAGTCTGATTACATTAGGTACAGTCTGCAAATTTTTTAATGGGTACTTAATTTTTGCCATAAGCAATTTTTGCCCTTAAAATACACAGTAACAACCAAAAAGTAGGAAGGTACATTTAGTTTCATTATTAAACCTC
The DNA here is from genome assembly GCF_000699145.1 of Aptenodytes forsteri. Taxonomy (NCBI): domain Eukaryota; kingdom Metazoa; phylum Chordata; class Aves; order Sphenisciformes; family Spheniscidae; genus Aptenodytes; species Aptenodytes forsteri. The sequence continues at coordinate 15,069,363 of NW_008796044.1, forward strand.
CAAGGGTTTTAATATGCGTGCTTGCTGGGGGCGGTTACTCACTTAATATGCCTCTGACTGCTCAAGTTCCAAACAGCCTTCTTGCTCCAGCACATTTCCAAGCCTACACAAACACACAGTCCAGCCCTCTCCATCCCGTCGCAGCACTCCACCAGGATGGGCCTGATTAGCTGTTCCCCTGCTGCTGCAGTAAAACGCTGCAGAGTGGCTGATGGATATATACAGGGGGTGAACGAAGACAGCTTCTGCAGCCATCCATACACGCATTTAAATTGCTAGCTGCCTGCTACCTGAGAGGAGCACTGGAAAAAGGGAAAGAAAAAGGCTCGCTCTTTTTATTTTTTGAAGATACTTGTTCGGCTTTATCATCTGGTATGGCAAAGTGAATGACTGGATCCTCACACAACCCTGAGTATCACATCTGGTACAACTACGTCATCTATTTCCCAACAAACAAAAACAATGTGACAGCATCAGGTTCCCTTTCCTCTGGAGCATACGCTCTTGATCAAAAAACATCAGAGAGAATTTTCTGATGATGACTAACCTGTTATAACCATGAAGAAAGAATTTGTTTAAAATAAATAAACCAGGACAGAACCGTGAATATATTGCACTGCAGTGTTCAAAATGAAGCTAAATGTTCCTGCAGAACAGATTTGCTGAAATTCTGACAGCCAGATGAGGAGAGCCAGAGTTGACCAAACCTTGAAAGCATGTGAGTTGAGGCTGTTCCTACGAACTGAAAGTCTGACTTGGAGGTGTCTGAGTTCACCATGAAGTGGTGCAAAAACATTTCTCAGGGACACATCTTTTCCTTTCGTATAAAAAGGAAAAAAAAAAAGAAAAATACAAGACAAAAGAAAAAAATCCACACCCAAATCTTCCTCTCCCAAATGTTACACCCAGCTTTTTCTTTCTTCTTTTGTTTTTTTAATTATGTATCAAATACAGAGCTATTCTCTCAATAAATTTAGTATTTTTGCACACAGAGATACACACGCTCTAACGAAATAGGGCTTCACTGAAGTCTGGTGCTACCTTGTTTTACCATGTGTGCTGGTTTTGGCTGGGATGGAGTTAATTTTCGCCATAGTAGCTAGTATGGGGCTGTGTTTTGGATTGGTGCTG